>NW_026533243.1:0-92500 GCF_028296485.1 Oppia nitens
ACCAAATCATTGTCATTAGTGTCAGCTCTCGACTCACACATACTCGACTGTAGAGTATCGGTGACGTCCATAGCGTTATCGTTGGCCATATCGGGTACAATAACCTGCAGCTGTTCGGCCACTGGCAATACCTTATCGTCATTATCATCAGCATTCTTGTCCATCACTGGCGGTGATTGGATCACCTCTTGTTGGCCACCGCTGTCATTTTCATTGCCATCACCGCCGCCGTTATTTTGGCCATTCGGGTAACTAAAGCGTTGGTCCCAACCAGTCCAGTAAAAGTCTTTAATCTTCACTAACTTTTGAGACGCACAGTTAGCGTCCAAAGGATTATAAATCCAGTAATCAGCCGACAGTTCCCATCTGTTTTCATCAACACTGACCACCACATCATTGTCATTAGTGTCAGCTCTCCACTCACACATACTCGACTGTAGAGTATCGGTGACGTCCATAGCGTTGTCATTGGCCATATCCAGTCCAACAATAGGCTGCTGTTCAGCCACTGGCAGTGCTTTGTCGGCAACATCATTGTCCATCATTGGCGGTGATTGGACCGCCACTTGTTGGCCGTCGTCTTCATTGCCATTGACACTGCCATCAGCGCCATCGTCGTCGTCATTATTTTGGCCATTATTTGGGTACAGAAATGGCATCACTTCTGTGTCGTATCTGTCGGATGTAGTATTTTCTAACAACCACTTCAGATAATCATCACTCAAGCAATCGATATCATTAATATTATCTTCATTTTTATCTTTTTCATCGGCAGTGTCGTCGTCGTCGTCATCGATAACCTCAAATGTATTGCTGTTGGACACCGTAGTCATCATTGGTGACCGATTGGTGGTCGAAATGTTGAGATCATCGTAATCCCAATTGTCTGAATTGATGATAAAATTGTTGTCCAAATAGTCAGACATTATTTGATGAGACAGTCAGTGGTCTCCCTCTCTCTCTCTCTCTCTCTCTCTCTCTCTCTCTCTCTCCTTCGTGTAGTATCTCTACTCTACAGACTCTCTCTCTCTCTTTCTCTCTCTAAGTCTCTCTCTTTCTCTTTCTCTATCTCTTGAAAATTGTTATCCAAAAACTGTTGAAATTATCTGAAATTATTAAAAAAATAAAATAAAATTTTTTAATACACAATCATACAATTATTATAATTATATATTTTTGTGATTATCACTAGTGCTACAGTAAAATAAACTTTTAAATTGTTGCGCCCTTTAATATAATACACTACACAATGCTATATAGCCTATAGAGTACAGTACAGTACAGTATATGCCGTAGTAATGTATTATACATTGTATAGTAATTATCAATGAAGTTATGCCTTACATACTGTACTATAAAAACATTACAAATGTTTTGTAATAATAATAATCATATGTTTAGTTATTTTTGTAAATAAATAAATAAATGTCATTTAAATTATTAATATTTAAAAAATAAATATTTTTTATAAAATTCAATTTAAATTCAGTCTAAAAAAATTATTATTATAATTATAATCAAAGTTATAGTGTAACCTCAAAAAAAATACAACACTTATGCTACACTATGACGGCGGGGACACAACTGGCCACTGGATTATAGTGATTGGCCACCGGCTAACTGGGCCGGCAATCTATGGGGACAATTGACGCACAAATTATATGTTTTTGAAAATGTTTTAATTAGATATCAAATTCAATCAGTTATTAACTGCTAATACATGACATACGGACAGCGGGCAGCTAATAATCAATTGAAATCAATTTGCGGTTAAATTAGCGGACAATTTGGACAACTATGCAGTGTATGAGCACCGATAGATATGGGGTGGACAGGTAGGTCACAAAAAACAATCAATATTAGCGATTAAACTAAATTAAATGACACTAATTCGGGATATTATACAAAAAACATAGGCTATGCAATCGCTTATCGGCAATTATCGGGTGGTTAGCGGTCACTTTCGGGTCAATTTAGTAGCTCAGCACATACTAGAGTTAATATGGCTACAGTTGGTCACCTAAACTGATGTATTGGTCAATCGGGTACGTGAACTACGGCCGCAACACTTGTCGGCCGCTTAGTATGCTAATCGGGAAAATGGCCAATTTGGTGGTCAAATCGGCAGATTTGATCAATTTGTTTGCTATCATCAGTTAGCTTATGGAAATATCTAGCAACTTATGTATTAGTGGCCACTGGGCGGTCACGGGAACTAACCGAAAATGTATAATTTTAGGTGATTTGAAGGGGATTTTTGTTTGAGGCACACAATACAACGTAAAACAACGTAATATTCAAATCCTAATGGACGTCAAGCACTGGTATGTGTTTAGTCAATAGCACTGTTACTATACATTATATGCTTATCCTATATATCTCTATGTCTTTCTCTTTCTTGTATAAAATCCTAGACTATAGTGACGATCGCTGATTGGTTGAATCAATAGTAGGGTTTGACTGCACCTACATTTTCTAACTACTGGTTCGGGCATTAATAACGTCTATATATATATTTAATACATACATGTGTAGTTTTTATACTGTTATAAAAGCTATTTGGCATACAATTTGAACAGGGTGTTTAATAATTTTTTTAAATATTTAACTTACGTAGCTTATATTTTTTTAAATAATTTTTTTTATATTAGAAATTTAATTTTAATAATATTTAATGTGTTTTTGTTTGTACACAAATTACAATATATTTATTTTATTTTTTTAAATACATACATGTGTAGTTTTATACTGTTAAAAGCTATTTGGCATACAATTTGAACAGGGTTGAATAAATTTTTAAATTTAACTTACGTAGCTTATTTTTTAAAAATTTTTAAAAATAAAATTTATTTATATTAGAAAATATAATTTTATTATACATGTGTTGTTTGTACACAAATTACAATATATTTATTTATTTTTTAAAATTATAGTACTGTACTTATTATTATTATAAAATTATTTATATAAAGTTATGTAGTTTATTTTACTATGTGTGCAGTGATTAAATATTTTTTATAATAGTTAATTAAAACTAAATTAACATTATTAATAAAACTATATAAAAACAAAATTATGATTTTTTTGTACGCGAGTATGATTAACAATTGAATATCAATTATTTTATTTAAAAATTAATTAAAAACAAATTTTTCGATTAAAATTAAGTTAATATATGGTTAAAAACAAAAATACTTTTTTTGTATTTTTGAGAAAAAAAACATTTATCAAGTGTTTAATCATTTAATTTTGTTTTATTTAACACTAATTTAAACAACTTATTTAATTATTTGTAATACAATTGTTAAACAATAATAATAACATTTTTATTTACTATATTTATAACTTAAATATAGTATATATAAACAAAAATCAATGAAATAATTTAAATTAGTTTAAAATTTTAATGAATTTTGTTTATCAATGCATCACAAAAATTGTATACAATTTTGTTTGTTTGTTTTTTACGGGGTATATAAAATTGAATAAATCAATAGTTTTATTATATATAACCTAATAGTATATATAGAAAATAATACCTAATATATATATATATAATCATAAAACTAACATTTTTTTTAATAGTGATTTTGTTGATAATAATTATTGTTAATAAAAAAAATGATTTTTCAATTCACAAACTCTTATATTTAATTTTTTTACAAAAATTGTTTTTTTTCAATGAATAAAATGTCAAAAAACAAATATTTAACTAAAAAAAATGTTTTAACATTTCAATCAATAGACAATAGACATCATATCCGTATCGCCATCGATATCATCGAGTTGTAGGCCATCGACACTACTCTTCCATAAGTTCATGAATTTGATGGCAAACGCTTCCAAATGGATGATCGGTTTGGATCCCAAACGCATCCAATGTTCGCAATCGGCGGCCATTTGCATCAGTCGGCTCTTCATCGGGTCGTCCAGACATCTCTTCAGCAAATCTTTGGTCAACTGGCGAACTATTAGATCGTTTGGTACCAAATGTGTCTGCAGTTCGTAGAATGCGCTTCGGATTTCTAGTACTTTCTTCATTGACGGCGATTCCGTTAACTTTTTGGCCAAACTGGCCAACTGTTGTCGCCATTGGGGTTGCGGTACATCAATCAGACCCGTAGTGTGTGTGCCGGCAGTGTTGAGACCCGTTTGGCGAACATTATACGTCTCGAGCATCAGTAGTGCTCTGCGAAGATTGTGATCGCAATCGTTGGCAATTTTGTCGGCCATCTGTGCGGACAACGAAAAGCACTCCTTTTTGGCCACCGATACGAGTACTGATGATATATTGGCCGAAGTCGGCGCTCCGTTACGCAACAACAAACATCGCGATTTGACGGCCGGTATGATTGGCGACGCGCTTTCGGCTATAAGTATCACACGACAGGTGACCACATACTTCTCGAGTGTACGGCGCAGGGCGTGTTGGGCTTCGCGAGTCAATCGGTCGGCTTCGGTGATTACGACAACTTTGAACTTATGTTTGTCGGTCAGCGATGCACTGGTAGCCAACTCTTTGATCAGCTGCTGGACGACCAGCCGATCGAAAAACTGGGCGTCACTCGGATTAACTTCGAGGTGATAGTTACTGGACATTACTGTCTGGTCAAACTTGCGGCCGTAGCTGGTCTCGAATTGTTTGTGTTCCAGTTTTAGCCGCTCGACACCGACGCCGAACACCTCGCGCAGCAGTGCATAGGCACGGGTTTTCTTGCCCGAACCCGACGGTCCGTAGATCAGTAGATGCGGGAAATTGCCGGTCGATATTAGCCGTCGCATACGTTGACATTGTTGCTGATTGAAGTCACACTTGGCCAGTGTTGTCGGCCGATATTTGTCGCACAATAAAGACATAGCTAACTACTACTGTTTGGTGGTCAGCGTGTGTTCGGGTTGTTAGCTAATTGTCCGATCAATTGATTGATTTCAATGATTAACTAAAAATAATTGTTTGTTTGTTTGACTTATAAATACAAATACAATACACATATAATAACCAAACACTTTGGCGGGCAATACATGTGTATAAACAATAGCTATGCCTAAGTAATAGCTAATAGTAGGCGAAATATTGGTACTATTTTTAACAGTATTTCTAATGCTAAATGTATAGAGAAAATAGTACCAAATTATAGGGTTAGGTAATATTTTTGTGGGTCAGTTAGGGTTTAGTTATAATTATTTTATTTTTTTTATTTTTTGTTTGTTTGATTTATGCACTAATTAAATAATTCAATTAAATATATAAGTATCATATCATTAAATTATTTAACAATTTTTGTTTGTTTGTTAAACTTGATTAAAATATTAACTTAAATTTTATACAAATAAAATATAAAAATATAATTGAATTTTTATATAAACTGTAAATAAAAATAATATCTATATCTATCTTTATTTTTTGCACATATTAAAAAATTAATTTAAATTAAAATATAACAACAAAAAAACTAAATAGAGTAAAATTAACTATGAATTTATAATTAATTTGTGTTTTATTTTATTTATTTTTTTTAAAAAAATTACTTTACAAATAATATTTTTTTTAAGACAAATATATATATTTTTTTTATAAATTTACGACAACTTTCACAAAAAAAGAATTCTATAATTGAAACCAATTATTATTAGTATGTTTTTAAAGTTATGTTAATCATTGAAATCATTATAAGTTATGTTTTAAGTTTAAGACATAAATAAATGTTTTCAATATTAATATCAGTGTTGGCAGAGACAAAATGTTTGTATAATACAAAGCGTATTATACAGTATAATACAATGTAAAATACATGACCAATTTGGCTTACAAAAAAACAAATTAGCACCACCAATGGCTAAAAAAAGCATTTGATATAAGCAAAGTAAATAATGTTTTATAATAAATATAGATTTAATATTATTTTTTTTTGTATATTGAATTTCATTTTTTATTTTAAATTACTTAATTTTTTATAACTTAGAAACAAAACGATTGTTAATAATATTACTAATGCATTTTCTAGCAATTATATTTTTACTAAATATTTTAAAGTAATTTTTGTTTTTAACATAATATATATATTAAAATTTTGAAAATTTTGTATAATACATGCAGTACATTGTATTTTACTTTATTATACAAAGTAAAAATTCAAAACCTTGTATTTTTCCAACCCTGATTAATATCAAATGACTAATCGTATTGTTTGTGTTTTTTTTTTTAAAAAAAAAATATCAATTAATGAATTTTAATAATATTAAACAATTATTACAAAAATTTCAAATTTGAAATTTAATATAAAACTTTAGTGATAAACAAATTTATTAGGAAAACGGGATGATGTTTACTAAATGTTTTAATAGTTTTCATGGATATAAATAGTCTATATAAATTATATAAATTATTGAATATTTATTATGAAACTATTGAAACTACAGTTTCAGTATTGAAAAAAAAAGTTTTTAATAATTGTTAAGATAATAAATATTAAAAAAAAAATCTGACAATTAGTCTACTACTTAAAAAATGAATTCAACCAAATACTACGCTAAGGTATTATAATATTTGTTTTTATTGATTTAATAAAATATTTTTAAATATAATTTATTTTTTATATGTATATAAATTATACTAAAAATAAATAATATATCTTATATATATATATATTATATTTCATATAATATTTAACAGTATTTATTATACTAAATATATACTTGTTGTTACATTTATAGTATTATATTATATGTAACAACAAGTATATATATTTAGTATAATAAATACTGTTAAATATTTTATGAAATATAATATATATATATATATAAGGTATATTATTTATTTTTAGTATATATTTAAAAATATAATTTATCTTTAATATTTTATTTTACTATTTAAAAATAATAATAAATAATTTTTATATTAATTTATATTAATATATATATATAATATATATACTGTAGACTATTGGTGATGGAGTGATCAATAATCCACAAACAATGACACCGGAGATACTTCTATTGAAACCAATTATATTAATAATTATATCATTGATTGAAATCATTATATGCACAGTAATAGTCATACAATTGAAGCGTGTGTTTAATGGCCAGACATTACAGGACAGGACTAACGATCACGAAATGGTTAATCACAACAACAATGACAACAACAACAACAACAACAACAACGACAACAGCAATTAAGATACAATTAATTTAAATATTTTTGGTTAAAAATTTTTATTAGATATTCAATAACATTAAAACATAATGTATTATATTTAATAATTATAACTATAGTTTATTTGTAATGTATTTTTAAAAACAATAAATGATTTTTATTTTTAATAAACATAAATAAATTGTTAGCTATTTTTTAAAAAATTAATTAGATATGCTAGAATTAAAATACATTAAATTATAATATTTGTTTTGGTTTAGATTGTTTAGGTTTTGGTTAGATATTCAATACAGTAATGTTAAGATATTTAAACATTTAATTAACAATTATATTTATAATAATTACAATTTCTAAAAATAAAAAATAAATAAATTTTTTATATTTTTTATAGTCAATTAAAATAAATATTAAAATACAATTAATTTTAATTACAAATTATTATACCGTTATTATACAGTATTTGTCTTTATATAATACAGTATTAAATAGTATTAAATAGTTAGAAAAAATAGGATTTAGGAACAAATGTAGATTATAGAAAGCCAGTAGAAAATTTCACTTAAAATTTGTCCACTAAACCAACCCCCACACACACCCAACCACTTCCTAACCTCACACCCACCCAAACTAACCGTAACTAAATAATAATTAAATAATAAAACTAAAATTTTATTTGTGTATAACTGCATAAAAACAATAATTTTCTACTGGCTGTCTATAATATACATTTAAACCAGAATTTATTATACTTATTAAACTTTTATAATGTTAGTGTTGGGACACTGTATTAATAATCCAATCAATATGTTTAGATATGCGAACAAATATTATGACAGTATCGGTATGTCTGGACTGACAGGTAGGCAACTTAGTTGTGACACCCATAGCTAAACCTATTAGTACTGCCCGACCACCACCACCACCACCACCATCACTACCACTACCACTACCCGTCATAACATTGTTAACACTTTTATGATTATTGTTGTCCATTACATACTGAACCAATGGTCCACCAGAATCACCCTATAGTATATTATTTGAATAATTTATTATTATTATTTTTTTGAATATAATATATATTACTTATTTAAAAAAAAAATTATTTAAAATTATAAATAAAACATTTTTATTGAATTATTATTAAATTAATAAGTTAACCATAAGTTGTTAAACAACTCTTATATATTAATTCTAATAATATTAATAATATTAATTAAGAATAATTTTATAGAATTTTATTTATTTTATAATTAATAGTTTATTACTTACATTACAGATACCGGTTCCCACATATAATGGATATCTTTGACTAAAAATCAAATAACTGTAGTTATCTGACGCGTTATTAGATGATTCAGTCATTAGAAACCAACCCTTCCTGAGTGGACCCAAATTAATTACATTATCGTCAGTATCACCGAAACCGGCAAACACTGCCAACTCTTTATCGGTGTTAACAATGTCTCTGTCGGGCAAACAAATGGCATTAACTGTCGGATACCCACCCGTCGACTGTGTCATCAATATCTGTGAATCCAATTTCAATAATGCGATGTCATATCCTTGCCTTAAACCTGGGATATGACTGAATGTCGTATAATTGGGTTGAATGACAAACATATTCACACCGTATACTTGATTTGCTTGACTGTAGTCATAACCCAATCTTACACTTATTGTGTGATCGGATCTTATTATAAATTATTAGTTAAATAAAAGTATATTTTTAATTAAAATGTTTGATTCATAAATTTGTAAAATTTTTAAAAACGTCATTACAATACACAATGTGCTGCTGTTATAATCCAATAGCTATTCAATATAACTCCAGTACACCATTTACTTAATTAAAACACATAATCGTTTAATAATAAAAAATTATTTAAATTTAATTATATTAATTATAAGTAAAGTTTGTCAAAATTATTTGATTTGTTTTTATAAACTCTATATTTTACTATTTGTAGGAATCTACCAGTTAATCTATTATTTGATATTATTTAAAATAATAAAAAAATAGATATTTCAAAAATTTTTTATGCTAAATATTTGTTTTGTATACTTTTTATTTTATAATTAAAAATTGGTAGTTGAGTTGAGTAGAAAAAAATAAAATATATTTTTTTTATTTGGGAAATTTATTATTAAAACATCAATATTTTTTGTAGTGGGGGTGAGTAATAAACCATTATTGCAAATGTATATTAATAATTACAAATACCTATTATATTTGAAACCCCAAAATGTTTTGTATATATCAATGAATGCAATCCACGGCCACTCAAACGGTTGAGCTAACCGTCCGTTTTGAACACTAGTCGTCACATTTGATGACCACTTAAGACAGTGTCCGCTCATAAACAGTGACTGATCATTGATACCACACTTGTCCTCTGTTACCGACGGATAGTGTTTGATACATGAATGCAAACAATTAGTTAAAACAATTGATAAAAATATTATATAAAATTTTATTTCTATAAACATATCTTTAATATTAAAATAATATATAAGAATATAAGTTTATTTTATAAAATAAAAAATATCTGTTTTTTGAATTTCTTAGATTAAACTATTAAATAAAAAATAATATTTTAGATGAAATTTAATATAATACTTATATAATACTTTTTTAAAATTTCAATCTTACATTATATTAAAAAATTATCTCATATTAATAATAAAGTTGATATGCAATTTAATTACATATTTAAAAAATAGAAAAATTAATTAAAATATTGTTTTTAATACTTACGAAATAAAATATAACATTTGTTTAAATAGGATATTGTAAAACAAACTATTAGACAATAACTTTCAAAATATTATGTCAAATGAGAAATAGTTTGTAATATTAATTAGACATTTATATTATATAACAAAAAACATTTAGTAATTGTCATACATTTGGATTTATTTTTATTAAACAAAAATTTTTTTAAAAACAACAAACAAACAGTCATAGAGAGAATGAGTGAGTGAGTGAGTGAGAAATAATAACTGTTTTTTAATATAATTAATTTTTTTTAAATATATAGTATATTTTTACAAATGGAAATGTTTTTATAAATATTATTATTAATTTTGATTATTTGATTAAAAGCTTAAATAAATGTTTTCAATATTAATATCAAATGAATAATCGTATTGTTTGTGATTTTAAAAAATATCAATTAATGAATTTTGATAATATTAAACAATTATTAAATATTTCAATTTGAAATATAATATAAAACTTTAGGGTAAACAAAATTATTAGAAAACGGGATGTTTTTGTTATATTCAAAAATATGAATCATTGTATTTAAATAGTTTTCTCATATGTATTGTATTTAAATTAATAAATATATTATAAACTATTAAATAGTTTCAGTATTGATAAAAGTTTTCATTTGTTAAGATAATAGTAATTATTTTTTATTAATCTGGCATTTAATCTACAAATTATAATGAATTCAACCGAATACTACTCTCAGGTATTATTTGTTTTTTATTGATTTATTTAATGATTTTATATTTAACATATATATTTTTATAAATTTAAAATATAAACTTAATATAATAAATATTATTAAATATTATAAGTGTATTATCAATTTAAAAAATATCATTCAATATTAAAATATTAATTACATATTAATAATTAATTAATATATATATATTCATATATACTGTATATATATATATATATATATTATAGGTTATTGATAGAGGAGTGTTTCAAAATCCACAAACAATGACACCGGAGATACTTCTATTGAAACCAATTATATTAATAATTATATCATTGATTGAAATCTTTATTTGCATTGTTATTGTCGTACAATTGAAGCGTGTGTTTAATGGCCAGACATTACAGGACAGGACTAACGATCACGAAATGGTTAATCACAACAACAACAACAACAACAACAATAACAACATTTAAGATACAGTTAATTAAAATATTGATGATTTAAAGTTTTGGTTATATATTCAATAACAATAAAACTTAATGTATTATATTTAATAATTATAATTATATTTTATTTGTTTTAAAAATGCAATAAATGAATTTTTTTAATAAACATTAAAAAATTATAAGTTATTTTTGAAAAAAAATTAATTAGAGATGCTAGATCAAATTTTTTAATGAAAAGGATATTTAAAAAATATTAGAGGACAACTAATATTTAATTAAATCTAATTAATGATTAATTTATTTTTAAATACTGTTTCAATACTGATATATTAGAAAATTAAATTATTTTTTCTCTGTTTAAATACACGCATAAAAATATATTTAATAAAATTTTTAAAAATTTAAATTAACAAATCAATTTATTATGTTAATAAAAAATCTAAATTCTATAGTTTATTAAGTTTATTATTTATCAAAATTTTTTTATGTTAAATTGTTAACATTTATAATAATTGTAATGTAAAAATATAAAATTAAAGGACAAATTCATTTCAGGAGATTTATCCAAAAAAACTAATAATAGATTCCTATTATAAATAAATTCATTTATTTTAGACTATATTTAGTCTATTATTTTGCGGACACAGTATTGATAATCCAATCGATGTGTTTAGATATGCGAACAAATATGGAAATAGCATCGCTATGTTTGGACTGACAGGTAGTCGACATAGGATAGACACTCCTTATTATACCTATTAGTACTGCCCGACCACCACCACCACTACCACCACTACTTGTCATAACACCTTTATGACTGTTGTTGTTGTCCATTACATACTGAACCAATGGTCCACCAGAATCACCCTATAGTATATTATTTGAATAATTTGTGAATTTAGATATTATATAAATAACTTAAACAAAAAATAAAACTTTTATTTAAATTATTAGAGTAAATAATTTAAACTTAATTAAACATCAAATTGAATTTTTATCTAATAGTATTATAGTACTTACCTGACAGCCACCGGTTCCCTCAATCAATGGATATCTTTTACTTAGAATCAAATAACTGTAGTTATCTGTCGAGTTTTTAGACGACTCAGTCATCTGAAGCCAACCCGTCCGGAGTGGACCCGAATTAATCACATTATCTTCGATATCACCGAAACCGGCAAACACTGCCAACTCTTTATCGGTGTTAACAATGTCTCTGTCGGGCAAACAAATGGCATTAACTGTCGGATACCCACCCGTCGACTGTGTCATCAATATCTGTGAATCCAATTTCAATAATGCGATGTCATATCCTTTGTTAAAACCTTTGATATGATTATATGCCGTATAATTGGGATGAATGACATACATATCCACACCGTATACATGACTTTCATGGCTGTAGTCATTACCCAGTTTTACACTTAGTGTGTAATCAGATCTTATAAATTAATAGTTAAATAAAATTATCATTTTTTTTGAGAAAACATTTCATAAACAATTATCAATTTACTTTATACAATGCGCTGCTGTTATAATCCAATAGCTATTCAATATAACTCCAGTACACCAATACCTTAATTTGGATATATAACAGACAATTTTTTATAATAATAATAATAATAATATTAACAATAAGTAATTAATTTTATTATATTAATTATAACTAAATAACGGATAAAATATCTATTTTATATTGAGTGATATTGACGAAAAGTTTTACTAAATACTATATATATATAGTTCTATATATAATATATTTAATAGATATTAATTTTTAAAATTAATTATATGATGTTTGTTAGTTTTTATTTTATAATTTAATTTTTTTCCGGATTAGGGGATGAAAAATTAAATATTGAATATATTATGAAACTTCACTCCATTGGGAAGTTTCCCGAATTCTAGTTATAAGTTATTAGTTTTGATATTATATTTAAATATGATTTTTATAGTAATTTCTAATCTAAATACCAATTATATCTTAAACCCAAAAATGTTTTGTAAAAATCAATGAATGCAATCCACGGCCACTCAAGCGGTTGAGCTAACCGTCCGTTTTGAACATTTGTCCCAACATTTGATGACCACTTAAAACAGTGTCCGCTCATCAACAGTGACTGACGATTGATACCACACTTGTCCTCTGTTACCGACGGGTAGTGTTTGATACGTGAGTGCAAACAATTAGTTAACACAATAAAGTTTAGTAATAAAGATAATATCATTTTAATTGTTAAAAATATTTAAATTTAATATTTTTATTAACAATAAATGTAAAATTGTTGTTGTAAATAATACTAATTAAATAAAAATTAACACTACTTATTATTATAATTATGTTTGATACGTGAATGCAAACAATTAGTTAACATAATTGATAAAAATATTATATAAAATTTTATTTCACGAAACATATTAGATAACTATAATATTACAGTAAAATATTATTTGAATAAAGTTTATTATTTATATATTTTTCAAATTATTATACAAAAAATTTAACTATTATTATAAAAATTAATATAATACTTATAAAGTTTTATATTTCAAAATTACATTATATTAATAATTATTATAATTTACTTTATCATTGAAATAATATGCATTTAATTAAATCTAACACTAAGTAACATGTATTATATTTTAAGTGTAACTTGTTTAACATATAATAACTTATTAAAAGCAATTATTATAAATTATATATAAATTATTAGATTTTAAGATTACTTGTCCTGTCCTGTACTGTATATTTTAAATGTTAACATAACTTTTAACAAATTGAACATTAATTCAGATGCATTACTAAATTAATTTTAAAAAAATATAAATGCATAAAAATAATAAATTTATAAAATTAATAATATTTTTTAATAAAAATTATTATTGATATTTAAATTAATATATAAATAATTTATATTCTACTGTTTATTATCTTATTTTTATCTAATATTAAATAGAGAGAGAGAGAGAAAGAAAGAGAGAGAGAGAGAGAGAGTAATAACTATTTTTGAAATATATATTATATTTTACTAATGGAAATGTTTCTATAAATATTATTATTAAAATAGTCATTGAAATCATTATAAGTTATGTTTTATTAAATTCATTAATATTGTTTTTTTATTAAAGGCTTAAATAAATGTTTTCAGTAGTAATATCAACCGACTAATAGTATTGTTTGTGTTTTTTAAAAAAAAATATCAATTAATGAATTTTGATTATATTAAACAATTATTAAAAATTTCAATATGAAATATAATATAAATCTTTAGGGTAAACAAAATTATTAGAAAACGGGATGTTTTGGTTATATTAAAAAATATGAATCATAATATTTAAATAGTTTTCTCATATGTATTGGATATAAATTAATAAACATTATTAGAAACTATTAAATAGTTTTAGTATTGAAAAAAAGTTTTTATTTGTTAAGATAACTGTAATTATTTTTTTTAAATTGACAATTAGTCTACAATTTTAATATGAATTCAACCGAATACTACACTCAGGTATTATTTGTTTTTTATTGATTTATTTAATGATTTTATTTGTAAGTTAAAATTGTAACTTATATTTTTATGAATATAATATATAAAAGTAATTTAAATTTAATATACTGTAGTAAATAATGTAAAATATTATAAATGTATCATTATCTATTTATTTTAAAAAAATTAATTTTATTTTATTATTAAAACTAATAATTAATTAATATATATATATATATAAACTATAGCTATTTGGTGGAGTAATTCAAAATCCAAATACAATGTCACCGGAGATACTTCTATTGAAACCAATTATATTAATAATTATATCATTGATTGCAATCATTATTTGTATTGTTATTGTCGTACAATTGAAACGTGTGTTTAATGGCCAGACATTACAGGACAGGAGGACTAACGATCACGAAATGGTTAATCACAACAACAATAACAACAACAACTACAACAGCAATTAAGATACAATTAATTTAAATATTTTTTTATTTAAACTTTTTATTAGATATTCAATAACATTAAAACTTTATATTTATTATATAATAAATAATTATAACTATACTTTATTTGTAATTTTTATTTTTGTATTTTTTAAAAAAAGCATTAAATGATTTTTTAAAATAAACATAAATAAATTGTTAGTTATTTTTGAAAAAAATTAATTAGAGATGCTAGATCAAATTTTGAATGCAGATGATATTGTCTGCCCTGACTATGTTATGGTTTTATTTTTATAAATACAGTTATTTTTAAAAAAATTAAATATAAGTTTTATATATAAAAATTACATTATAATTATTATAATTTACTATATCATTGTAATAATAAAGTTGATATGCATTTAAATAAATCTAACACTTAGTAAAATGTATTATATTTTAAAAGTGTAATTTGTATAATATTAATAACTTATTAATATTGTGAAATAAGCAAATAAATTATTAGATTTTAATATTACATAACATTATTAATATTAAATAACACTAATTCAAATGGACAACTAAATTAATTTTTTATATTTAAAAGTATAAAAAAATATATTTAAAAAATACTATTTATTATTTAAATTAATATATCAATTACGTTACTAAAAAAATCTATATTCTACTGTTAATTACCTTAAAATTTAACAAAAAAATTGTGTTAATTTATTAAATCTATAATAATTAATGTAAAAATATATAATTTTATGTACAAATGCATTTCAGGAGATTAGTAAATTAAATAAAATTAGAGTTATATATATATATATATATATATATATAATAGTATTATGTATAAATTGTATATCTATTTAATATTTATTATTTAGCTAATCATATATATTAAATATTTGTTATTGATTAACTAAATAATAAAAATTATATAGTTAGGAATGCATATATATATTTATTTATTTATTTAATATTAAAAACCAATTTTCTAACAATTATTTGATTAAATTATAGTTTATTATTTTGCGGACACAGTATTGATAATCCAATCGATGTGTTTAGACAACCGAAGAAATAGCAAAATATTGTCGCTATGTCTCAACTGACAGACACCCAACTTAGGACTGATACCCAATAGTATACCTATTAGTACTGCCCGACCACCACCACCACTACCATCACTACCCGACATTTTGTGATTGTTGTCCACTACATACTGAACCAATGGCCCACCCGAGTCACCCTTAATTATTTAATAATTTAATGCATAGATATCATACAAATAGCTTAAATAATACAAAAATTTTTTTTATTAAATTATTATTGTTAATCTAAATGAATTTATTAATATTAATAATATTTTATTACATACCTCACAGCCACCGGTTCCCTCAATCAAAGGATATCTTTTAATTGAAATTAAATAACTGTAGTTATCTGACGAGTTATTAGACGACTCAGTCATCTGAAACCAACCCGTCCGGAGTGGACCCGAATTAATCACATTATCTTCGATATTACCGAAACCGGCAAACACTGCCAACTCTTTATCGGTGTTAACAATGTCTCTGTCGGGCAAACAAATGGCATTAACTGTCGGATACCCACCCGTCGACTGTGTCATCAATATCTGTGAATCCAATTTCAATAATACGATGTCATATCCTAACTTGAATCCTCTGATATGATTATATGCCGTATAATTTGGATGAATGATATACTTATCCACACCGTATACTTGATTTGAATGACTGTAATCATAACCTAGTTTTACACTTAGTGTGTAATCAGATCTTATAAATTAATAATTAAATAATATTAAACTTTGTTTTTAAAAAAAAATCTTTGATTCATAAATTTGTTAAATTAAAAAAAAAGTTATATTACAATATACAATGCGCTGCTGTTATGATCCAATTGCTATTCAATATAACTCCAGTACACCAATACCTTAATTATTGTAATTGTATTTAATTAGTATTTAATTTCAATTATATTAATTATAATTAAAGTTTGGCTAAATTATCTAAATTACTATACAATTGAAATACATTTAAAAAAACATATATTATAACAAAATTGTATTAATTAAATATATATTGAATTCATATTTATATTATTAAATAAAATTTTATGCTAAATATTTGTATTTCGATACTAAAAATATTTAAATTTTTTTTGGGGGGGGGGGTGGTTGTAATTTTTGTAATAAACTATAATTGTAAATATATGTTAATAATTATATATACCATTTATATCTAATCCCCCAAAATGTTTTGTATGCATCGATAAATGCAATCCACGGCCACTCTTCCGGTTGAGCTAACCGTCCGTTTTGAACATTTGTCGTCTCATTTGATGACCACTTAAGACACTGTCCGCTCATCAACAGTGACTGACTATTGATACCACATTTGTCCTCTGTTACCGACGGGTAATGTTTGATACGTGAGTGCAAACAATTAGTCAATATAATTGATAAAAATATTATATAAAATTTTATTGCTATAAACATAACTATTATATTAAAATAATATATAAGAATATAAGTTTATTTTATTTAATAAAAAATATCTGTTTTTTTAATTTCTTATATTAAATTATTAAATAAAAAAAAATATTTTAGATAAAATTCAATATAATACTTAAATAATAATTTTTAAAATGTCCAATCTTACATTACATTTATTAATTATCTCCTCATATTAATAATAAAGTTGATATACAATTTAATTACATATTTAAAAAATCGAAAAACTTTTATTAATATTTATTAAATATTTATTATTTTACAGTTTAATATAACATTTGTTTAAATATGATATTTTAAAACAAACTATTAGACAATAACTTTATTTAATTTTTATATAACTTTATTAATAACAATATTATTTAAACTATTATTAGAAATTGATTGTAATATTAATTAGACATTTATATAACAGAAAACATTTAGTAATTGTCATACATTTGGTGTTTATTTTTATTATGCAAACAATTAAAGGACTCAAAATAATTATAAATTTTTATTAATTAAAAAAAATAACAAAACAGTCATAGAGAGTGAGTGAGTGAGTGAGTAAGTGAGAAATAATAACTGTTTTTTAATATAATTATTTTTTTTAATATATAATATATTTTACAAATGTAAATGTTTTTATAAATACATGAGGAAATTGTATTATTTTTATAAAAATTAATTTTGATTATTTGATTAAAAGCTTAAATAAATGTTTTTAATATTAATATCAAATGACTAATAGTATTGTTTGTTTTTTTAAAAAAAATATCTATTAATGAATTTTGATAATATTAAACAATTATTAAAAATTTTAATTTGTAATATTATGTAAAACTTTAGGGTAAACAAAATTATTAGAAAACGGGATGTTTTTGTTATATTCAAAAATATGAATCATTATATTTAAATAGTTTTAATATATTGTATTTAAATTACTAAATATATTATAAACTATTAAATAGTTTCAGTATTGATAAAAGTTTTCATTTGTTAAGATAATAGTAATTATTTTTATTAATCTGGCATTTAATCTACAAATTATAATGAATTCAACCGAATACTACTCTCAGGTATTATTTGGTTTTCATTGATTTATTTAATTAGTTTTTATATGTAACATATTTTTTATGTGAACATAATATTAAAGTAATAAATGTAAACTTAATATAATGTATAAAATATTTTTTGATATATTTGTTATTTATATTTACTGTTAGATAATTAGTGATGGTTTGACTAAAAATCCTCAAATATTATCACCAGAAATGTTGCTATTGAAACCAATAATATTTGCAATTATATCATTGATTGCAATCATTATATGTGTTGTAATTATCATACACATGAAGCGTGTGTTTAATGGCCAGACATTACAGGACAGGAGGACTAACGATCACGAAATGGTTAATCACAACAACAATGACAACAACAACAACAACAACAACAACAACAACAATAACGATAATATTATTAATTAATTTTTAAAAAATTATTATCAAAACTTATTTAATATGATTACTTATATAATTTTAAATCTATATAAATAAGATTTATGGTAATTAGTTATAAAATAATTTTGCAAACAAGCTTATAAATATATTATACAGTAAATGTATAATTCAATAAATAATTTATATTACATAATAATTAAAACAACAATTAAAACATAATTAATTAAAAATATTTTTTTGTTTAAAGTTTTGATTAGAATTTTAGCAATTATTTATAAATTGTAATTTAATTTTAATATATATATATTAATATAAATATGGAATAAATAATTTTTTTAAAAAATATTTTTCAAATATCAATTAAATAAATTTTATAAACTAATATTAAATATTTAGTTTAAAGGATAAAATTATATTATATGATAGTTTATATTATTGTGCGGACACAGTATTAATAATCCAATCAATGTGTTTAGATATGCGTACAAATATCAAAATAGTATCGCTATGTTTGGACTGACAGGTATGCAACTTAGGACTGGCACCACTTAGTATACCTATTAGTACGGCCCGACCACTACCACCATTACTACTCGCAATTACATTGCTAAGACTTTTATGACTGTTGTCGTCATCCACTACATACTGAACCAATGGTCCACCAGAATCACCCTATTTTATGAATAAATTATGAATAGTCATATAGATATTATACTTATAAAATATTAATAAATTGGCAATTTATATTATCAATCAAATAATAATAATAAWAAAATATTATATTCAATTATTATAGCTAATAATTTAAACTTAATTAAAATGAATTTTATTGAATTATCATTAGTAATATTTTATTAGATACCTGACAGCCACCGGTTCCCTCAATTAATGGATATCTTTTACTTAAAATCAAATAACTGTAGTTATCTGTCGAGTTATTAGACGACTCAGGCATCTGAAACCAACCCGTCCGGAGTTGACCCGAATTAATCACATTATCTTCGATATCACCGAAACCGGCAAACACTGCCAACTCTTTATCGGTGTTAACAATGTCTCTGTCGGGCAAACAAATGGCATTAACTGTCGGATACCCACCCGTCGACTGTGTCATCAATATCTGTGAATCCAATTTCAATAATRCGATGTCATRTCCTAACTTGAATCCTCTGATATGATTATATGCCGTATAATTTGGATGAATGATATACTTATCCACACCGTATACATGACTTGCATGGCTGTARTCATTACCTAGTTTTACACTTAGTGTGTAATCAGATCTTATAAATTAATAGTTAAATAAAATTATCATTTTTTGAGAAAACATTTCATAAACATTTAAAATTTAAACAATAATCAATTTACTTTATACAATGTGCTGCTGTTATAATCCAATAGCTATTCAAAATAACTCCAGTACACCAATACCTTAATTTGGATATATAACAKACAATTTTTTATAATAATAATAATAACAACAACAATAAGTAATTAATTTTATTATATTAATTATAAGTAAATAACGGATAAAATATTTATTTTATATTGAGTTATATTGTAGAAAAGTTTTACTAAATACTATATATATATATTTAATTTTTAATTGATATTAATTTTTAAAATAAATATTACACTGTTTGTTAGTTTTTATTTTATAATTTAAATTTTTTTCCCACTTTAACCGATTAGAGGATGAAAAATTAAATATTTAATATATTATGAAACTTCACTCCATTGGGAAGTTTCCCGAATTCTAGTTATAAGTTATTAGTTTTGATAATATGTTTAAATATGATTTTTATAGTAATTTCTAATCTAAATACCAATTATATCTTAAACCCAAAAATGTTTTGTAAAAATCAATGAATGCAATCCACGGCCACTCAAACGGTTGAGCTAACCGTCCGTTTTGAACATTTGTCCCAACATTTGATGACCACTTAAGACAGTGTCCGCTCATCAACAATGACTGACGATTGATACCACACTTGTCCTCTGTTACCGACGGGTAGTGTTTGATACGTGAGTGCAAACAATTAGTTAACACAATTGATAAAAATATTATATAAAATGTTATTTCACTAAACATTTTAGATAACTATAATATTACAATAAAATATTATTTGAATAAAGTTTATTATTTTTTTTATTAAATATAAATTTTTAAAATTCTTACATAAAAAATTTAACTATTATTATAATAATTAATATTATACTTATAAAAGTTTTATATTTCAAAATTACATTATATTTATTATAATTTACTATATAATTGTAATAATAAATTTGATATGACTTTAATTAAATCTAACACTTAGTAAAATGTATTATATTTTAAGTGTAATTTGTATAATATTAATAACTTAATAATATTGCGAAATAAGCAAATAAATTATTAGATTTTAAGATTACCGTCCTGTCCTGTCCTGTCCTGTCCTGTCCTGTCCTGTCCTGTCCTGTCCTGTCCTGTCCTGTCCTGTCCTGTCCTGTCCTGTCCTGTCCTGTCCTGTCCTGTCCTGTCCTGTCCTGTCCTGTCCTGTCCTGTCCTGTCCTGTCCTGTCCTGTCCTGCACAACTAAATTAATACCAAACTAAAATATAAATGCATAAAAATAGTTATTTTATAAAATTAACAATATTTTTTAATAACTGATAAATAACTGAAACATAAATAATAATTGATATTTAAATTAATACATAAATAGTGTTACTAATAATCTATATTCTACTGTTAATTATCTTATTTTTATCTAATATTAAATATTAAAATATCATAATAATATTTATATKTGTTGCTTATATTTATTTATTTATTTTATAATTGAATATTTTAACAATACATTTATGGAAATGTTTCTATAAATATTATTATTAAAATAGTCATTGAAATCATTATAAGTTATGTGTTATTAAATTCATTAATATTGTTTTTTTTTATTAAATGCTTAAATAAATGTTTATMARTAGTAATATCACGAAATGGTTAATCACAACAACAATGACAACAATAACAACACTTAAGATACAATTAATTAAAAGTTTATTTGGTTTAAAATTTCGATTAGATATTTAATAACATTAAAACTTAATGTATTTTTTATATTTAATAATTATAGTTATATTTTATTTGTAATGCATTTTAATGTAAATGATTTTTTTAATAAACATWAATAAATTGTTWGTTATTTTTGAAAAAAAATAATTAGAGATGCTAGATCAAATTTTGAATGCAGATGATATTGCCTGCCCTGACTCTGCCATTGCTTTATTTTTATAAATACAGTTACTTTTAAAAAAAATTAAATTGTTAGGCAAATAAAAAATATTTTTAACAAAATGTCAGAAATTTATGGCATCTATTATCTTATATATCTAAAAACCATGCATACAAAACATATATATACAGTATATATATAAAGTATGTATTGTATATGCATTTATAATTTTTTTTAATAATATTTAGTTAATAATTAATAACTGAATTTATTATAAAATAAATTAAGTTATTTTAGACTAAATTTTGTCTAGATCAATCATCAGATGTTTAGATCAAAATTAATAATAAATTATTTATAAATTGTAATTTTATTTTATTATAATGAAACTTCTAAAAATGAAATAAATATAAAATTTTTAATATTTTAAAAATATCAATTAAATAAATTTTATAAACTAATATTCAATATTTAGTTTAGGAATAAAATTATATTATATCATAGTTTATATTATTGTAGGGAAACAGTATTAATAATCCAATCAATGTATTTAGATATGCGAGTAAATATTAAAATAGTATCCCTATGTTTGGACTGACAGTTAACCGACTTAGGTCTGCCACTCCTTAGTATACCTATTAATACTGCCCGACCACCACCACCATCACCACCACTACCTTTATGACTGCTGTTGTCCACTACATACTGAATCAATGGTCCACCAGAATCACCCTATAGTATATTATTTGAATAATTTGTGAATTTAGATATTATACATAAATAGCTTAAATAATAAAATAAAAAACTTTTTATTAAATTATTATACTAAATAATTTAACCCTAATTAAACATCAAATTGGATTTTTATCTAATAATATTTAAAAATATATTTGATTACTTACCTGACAGCCACCGGTTCTCTCAATCAATGGATATCTTTTACTTAAAATCAAATAACTGTAGTTATCTAACGAGTTATTAAACGATTCAGTCATCTGAAGCCAACCCGTCCGGAGTGGACCCGAATTAATCACATTATCGTCAATATAACCGAAACCGGCAAACACTGCCAACTCTTTATCGGTGTTAACAATGTCTCTGTCGGGCAAACAAATGGCATTAACTGTCGGATACCCACCCGTCGACTGTGTCGTCAATATCTGTGAATCCAATTTCAATAATACGATATCATATCCATACTTCAATCCAATCATATTTGGCGTATAATTGTGATGAATGACATACTTATCCACACCGTATACATGACTTGCATGGCTGTAGTCATAACCCAATCTTACACTTATTGTGTGATCGGATCTTATAAATAAATTATTAGTAAAATAAAAGTATATTTTTAAATAAAATGTTTGATGATTTATAAATTTAAAATGTAATTACAATATACAATGTGCTGCTGTTATAATCCAATTCCTATTCAATATAACTCCAGTACACCATTTACTTAATTAAAATATAACATATAATTGTTTAATAATAATAATAATAATTTTTATTTAATAATTTAGAGATTTACAAAATTTGGAAAATAATTTTAAATGAAATAATTATTATTGTATATATAATTAAATGTATATTAATAATTACAAATACCTATTATATCTGAAACCCCAAAATGTTTTGTATATATCAATGAATGCAATCCACGGCCACTCAAACGGTTGAGCTAACCGTCCGTTTTGAACATTTGTCCCAACATTTGATGACCACTTAAGACAGTGTCCGCTCATCAACAATGACTGACGATTGATACCACACTTGTCCTCTGTTACCGACGGGTAGTGTTTGATACGTGAATGCAAACAATTGGTTAATACAATAGATATAAATATTAAATAAAATTTCATTTCTATAAACATAACTATAATATTAAAATAATATATGAGAATAAACTTTGTTTTTTAAAAAATTAAAAATATCTATTTTTAAAATTTCTTACATTAAATAATAAAAATAAAAACTAATATTTTAGATGTAATTTAATATAATACTTCTATATAAAAGTTTTTAAAAAATTTCAATCTTACTTTACATTTATTAATAATCTCATATTAATAATAAAGTTGATATGCAATTTAATTACATATTTAAAATATCGAAAATTTTTTATTAAAATTTATTAAAATATTGTTTTTAATACTACTTAAAAATACAGTTTAATATATATAATTAAATATATTTTTATAGGTAGTTTTTAATAATGCATTAATAATTATATTATATATTTTTAAAAAATGAACATAAATAAATTATTATTTATTTTTAAGTTATTTAATTAATTTATAATACATACATTATACAAAATTGTTGTTATTAGGGTTGCTAGGTCAGTTTTTTTTAATAAATAGAATTTTTCGAAAAATATTCAAGGTCAATCGACTTACATTTAATATTTAATTTATAGTTTCAATAAATTAGTACAATAGTTATATAATATAATATTACTTAAATCTACTGAGACTGCTAATAATAAATGATAAATTTTTAATAAATTTAGCATTTATTAATTTATATAAATAATTAATTCAGATGCATAACTAAATTAATTATTTATACAAAATAAATTTAATTTATAAAATTTAAAAAAAAATATTAATTGATATTTAAATTAATATATCTATTATGTTACTAAAAAAAATCTAAATATAAAGTATATTTTACAAATTGAAATGTTTTTATAAATATTATTATTAATTTTGATTATTTGATTAACTTGAAATGATTTCAATATTAATATCAAGTGACTTATATATTGTATGCAATTATATTATTGATTGCAATCATTATGTTTGCTGTTATTATCTTACATATGACTCGTGTGTTTAATGGCCAGACATTACAGGACAGGTGGACTAACGATCACGAAATGGTTAATCACAACAACAACGATAATATTATTAATTAATTAAAAAAAAATCAAATTTAAATCAAAAATTACTAAATATGATTGTTATATAATTATACATATATATATAAATAAGATATATATATATTTGAATAAATTAATAATAGTAGTCTTCTTAATTTCATAATAGTTTAAAATTGTTTCTAAAATAAAAGTTTACTTAATATTCAAAATCAGTTTATTTGAAAAATATATTATATTTTATATTATTTTGCGGACACAGTATTAATAATCCAATCGATGTGTTTAGATATGCGAACAAATATCAAAATAGTATCGCTATGTTTGGACTGACAGGTATACAACTTAGGACTGGAACCACTTAGTATAGCTATTAGTACTGCCCGTCCACCACCACTGCCACCACTACCAGACATTTTGTGATTGTTGTCCACTACATACTGAACCAATGGCCCATCCGAGTCACCCTTAATTATTGGGATAATTTTATTGCATAGATATCATACAAATAGCTTAAATAATAAATAAAACTTTTTATTAGATAATTATAGTTACTAATTAAACTTAATTAAACAACTAATTGAATTTTATTTAATTATCATTAGTAATATATACTGTACTATATATATATATATTTGATTTTAATTGATTTTAATTTTTTAAATAAATATTATGATGTTTGTTATTATTTATTTTTTAATTTAAATTTTTTCCACTCTAACGAATTAGGGAAAACGGCAAAATTAAATATTTAAACGTAAATAAATAATATAGTTATTAGTTTTGATATTATGTTTAAATATGATTTTTATAATAATTTCTAATAATACCAATTATATTTATATCTTAAACCCAAAAATGTTTTGTAAAAATAAATGAATGCAATCCACGGCCACTCAAACGGTTGAGCTAACCGTCCGTTTTGAACATTAGTCGTCACATTTGATGACCACTTAAGACAGTGTCCGCTCATCAACATTGACTGACTATTGATACCACAMTTGTCYTCTGTTACCGACGGGTAGTGTTTGATACGTGAATACAAACAATTGGTTAATACAATAGATGTAAATATTAAATAAAATTTCATTTCTATAAACATAACTATAATATTAAAATAATATATAAGAATAAAATTTATTTTTTTAAAATAAAAAATATCTTTTTTTAATTTCTTACATTAAAATAAAAAATAATATTATTGATGAAATTTAATATAATACTTATATAATAATTTTTAAAAATTTCAATCTTACATTACATTTATTAATAATCTCATGTTAATGATAAATTAGATTAGCAATTTAATTACATATTTAAAAATCTAGAAACTTTTTTAAATAAAATTTATTAAAATGTAGTTTATCAATACTACTTAAAAATACAGTTTAATATAATATTTTTTTTTACAATAATAGGCAATTTTTGATAATCAAATAATTTTTATTATTTTTTAATGCATAGAATTTTTCGAAAAAATATACAAGGACAATTGGAGGATAATTATTAGTTAATTTATAGTTTAACTAAATTAGTACAATAGTTGTATAATTTAATAAAATATTATTTAAATCTATTGAAACTGATAATAATAAACTAATATATGAAACTAAAGTAATTATTTATTTATACAAAGTGAACAAAAATTAAATTTAAAAAAATACTAATTGATATTTAAATGCATTTTAGGAGATTAATAATTTAAATAAAATTAGAGTTATATATATATAATAGTATTATGTATAAATTGTATATGCATATAATATTTATTATTTAGCTACTTTTTTAATTTCTAATTAGTAAATATTATATAGTTATGAATTAGAAAATTGGTTTTTTAATATTAAATAAATAAATATTTATTTAATATTAAAAAACCAATTTTCTAACAATTATTTGATCAAATTATAGTTTATTAGTGTGCGGACACAGTATCGATAATCCAATCAATGTGTTTAGATATGCGAACAAATGAATTCATACCATTAACATTAGGATCACATCCCGTTCCTCGGGGCCAATAACCCAAACCCAATCCAATTAGGACTGCCCGACCACCAACACCACCCATCATCCCTACATCACTACTATTTTGTTGGCGACTATTATCCTCTACATACTGAACCAATGGTCCACCCGAGTCGCCCTAAAATAGTAAAAAAAGAGTGAAATTTGTTTTTTAGAATGTATAAATTTTTGGTTAACATATTTTTAAAAAAAAAATTATATTTTTTATATTCAATTTTAATATTTTGTATTAAAAGTAAGTTTTCAACCAACAATTATTGTGTTATCTATGAATATACTGTATATTATATATATGTACAGATTATCAATGTATTATATATATA
Organism: Oppia nitens; assembly: GCF_028296485.1. NCBI lineage: Eukaryota > Metazoa > Arthropoda > Arachnida > Sarcoptiformes > Oppiidae > Oppia > Oppia nitens. The sequence goes on from NW_026533243.1 coordinate 27,428, forward strand.
TGAATTCAAATTAATAATCATTTATGTTATGCAGTATTATATTATATGATTATAATGCTTACCATACAGATAACTGATCCCTTATTTAATGGATATCTTTCACAATTAATCAAATAAGTCCAAAGATCTAATGGTTTGTTTAACGATTCAGACATAAGAAACCAACCCATTCTGATTGGACCCGAATTCATCACATTATGGTCAGTATCACCGAAACCAGCAAACAATGCCAACTCTTTATCGGTGTTAACAATGTCTCTGTCGGGCAAACAAATGGCATTAACTGTCGGATACCCACCCGTCGACTGTGTCATCAATATCTGTGAATCCAATTTCAATAATACGATGTCATATCCATCGTTCAATCCCGGAGTGTGACTCAAAGCCGTATAATTAGGAGGAATGACATACATAACCACACCGTATGAGTGACTTTGTTGACTATAGTCCTGAACTAGTCGTACACTTATTGTGTAATCGGATCTTATAATTAAACAATTAAATGGAATATTCTTTTATAATAAATTTATTTTTATTAAATATTTTTATATAAAAATTTAATTACAATACACAATGTGCTGATGTTATAATCCAATAGCTATTTAATATAACTCCAGTACACCATTTACTTAAATAGATGGTTATAATTATGATATTATTTTATTGGTTGACTGTAGTCATCACCTAATCGTACACTTACTGTGTGATCGTATCTTATAATAAATTAGTTTTTTTAAAATATTAAATTTTATTTATAATATTTTGTTTTAAAATTATAAAAATCTAATTACGTTAAACAATGTGCTGCTGTTATAATCCAATTTCTATTTAGTATAACTCCAGTACACCATCTCCTGTATAATAATAATAATAATAAAAATAATTTATTATTTTAATTATTATAATAATTATTATTTTTATAATACCTGTTATATTTAAAACCCCAAAATGTTTTGTATACATCAATGAATGCAATCCACGGCCACTCATACGGTTGAGCTAACCGTCCGTTTTGAACATTTGTCGTAACATTTGATGACCACTTAAGACAGTGTCCGCTCATCAACAGTGACTGACGATTGATACCACACTTGTCCTCTGTTACCGACGGATAGTGTTTGATACGTGAGTGCAAACCATTGGTTAACACAATAAAGTTAAGTAATAAATAAAATATCATTTTAAAAGAGTAAAATTTGTTAAATTTAATATTTTTATTAACAATAAATGTAATATTAATACTAATTTAGATTTTAATTGTTTTTTTAAATAAAATTTTATTTAATTAACTAATATATTTATGAATATGAAATTAATACATTTGAAATAAAATCTCACAACTTATTTAAATATAATATTATTAAAAAAAACTTTTTATTATATATACTTTTACATAAATTATTATTATTAATAAATAATAATATTTTCAAGTAACTTTATAATATATTTATTAATTTTTTATACAAATTATCGTATAACTAATTTTTATTATAAATATATTAAATTTAATATTTCATCTTTTATCTCGTATATTTAAAAAAATAAAATATTGTTTAATAATAATATATATAAATTATATATATATGACAGTTTTCAAATTATTTGGTTTTATTTTTATATAAATATATAAACATTTATATAATTGTTGTTTATTTAACAAACTTTAAAATATTAAAAAAAACTAAATTAACAATATTTATTTAATATATCAATATTTTACGTAAAAGTTATACTAAATATTTTTTTTTATTAAAATATAGAAAATATTATCATGCACAATTAAACTATTACTTATAGACATTTATATACCCCTCATTCCATACCCCTTTACACTCTTTAAAATAAGTAATTTTAACTATTAATACCTAGGTTACATATATTTTTAATTTTAAACAATAGGGATTGTATATTAATTACCGTATGGGCGCTTAACTATTGCTTGAAATAAACAACTAATAATAACTACCGTATATTAAACTAGATTTAAATATTCCTAAAATTAAATATAATTTTACATAAATTTTTAATAACTATTTAAACTTTATATATACTATTTATTTTATATATAAAAAAATAAAAATAATTCATAAATAAACTAAACATTTAATGCAATAAAAAATAATTTTTTGAAAACTTTTCATTAACTCCGCCCACAACTAAACACACATGTGTTTAGAGTTTTTGTAAACATAGATATAAAACACAACAAAAATATTATTGTTTTTTATACAGTATTACTGTTTATAATGTTTTTTGAAATAAAAAAATATAACAATCAATGAAAATGTTGTTTGCATTGAATGGTTGGCGACTACAACAACAACAGTGGACAACAATTGGCCGTCAATTGTGTCGACAATTGAGACGACAACGACATAATCGGCAACTGATGATTGCCGGCGGCGACAGTGGACATCACTATAGCCGAAAACAACAATTGAGACCACAATCGACGTGCATATCGTCACCGACGCCGCCGTCGCCGACAAATAAGCCGTTCATACAGTGCAAGCCGTCGGCGGCGGCAATCCTGCCGAAGAGATTGAACATCAAGAATGCATTGATTACCGAACCATCCGGCGACCAATTGGTGGCCATTTCGGTAAATTGTTTTGTAGCAAAAAACTGTGTCTGCATTTTACTGACCAAAGTCTTGTTGTTGTTTTGTTTTCTTAGGGTTGGATCAGATTTGTCCGCAAACAGCGTCCAGTATTCATACACATCAACGACGGATCCGATCGTCGAAATCTTCAAGTGGTTATCAGCGGTAAAGATGTTATTAAAAAGTAAACAATTTTTATTTAAATGATATCATATATTAATATCTTGTGATTTAGTTGTTTTGTGTTTTATTGATTGATTCAAACAGTTTGACAATCAAAGACCTACATCACGGCTGTTGTGTCCGCTGTGTCGGTCATCTGATGCCGAGTCCGGGACCCAAACAGCCGACAGAACTGTTGTGTCAGTCACTGGAGATTGTGGGCGCGTGTGATCCTCTGGAGTATCCGTTTGTCGACAAAGGTCTAACTCATGATACAACTGCCGCCTATTGTCGCCAATATCCGCATCTTCGGCAACGACTATCCATTTATCAATCGTTGGCCAGAATCCGAAGCGAAGCCCAGAACGCTGTCCATATGTATTGCAAACAAAACGATTTCATACAGACAACCGCTCCGCTCATCACATCCAACGACTGTGAAGGCGGTGGACATGTCTTCTCAATTAAAGTATTGATTTTATTGTTGTTGTTGTTGTGGTGCAAAACATTTGATCCAAACTTTGATTGCAATAATCATTTTTACTTTTTATTAGTCTCCATATTGTAATCAAGACAACCAATACTACTTTGATAGACAAACATATCTAACAGTTTCGTCACAATTACATTTAGAAGCTATGGCCCGGTAGGTTATTATGATGGTCGGCCAGTGGCCAGTAGTATTAAACAGTGTATTTTCAACTATTCTTTTTTTACCGGTAGGTCACTGAGTCGGGTCTACACTATTAGCCAGTGTTTCAGAGCCGAGCGATCGCTATCCAGACGACATTTGGCAGAGTTTTTGATGTTTGAAGCGGAAGAAGCGTTTGTCGATACTGTCGATGAACTGATGGACAGAGTGGAGACTGTCTGCAAGTTTATAGCCTATTATTTAAGTAATCAGTGTACCGATGACTTCAACTATTTGATCAAAGAAACCAATTATGAATATTTTGATAATTTTTTACAAAAACGTTATGTCAGGTATTAATTGTAAAATTGTATTTTTTAATCAATTTTGTTTTAATAAATTATTACTACTGTTATTAGGATGACATATAACGATGCCATTGATGTACTAACTAAATGTCCAAAATATGCGACAACTTTAAAAAGTGGACACAATTTGAGTGCCGAACACGAAAGATATTTAGTCGACTATAGCGGTAATGTTCCCGTATTTGTCACTCATTTTCCCGCTAATGTCAAACCATTTTATATGAAACAATCGGATGGAAAGGTATTATTGATGAAAGCATTTTATTCATAAATATATATATATTTTTAGTTATTTATTTGTTTATTTAAATTTTAAAGGCTCTATGTTTTGATTTATTGTCTCCAATTTCTGGCGAAATATGTGGCGGAAGTCTACGTGAAGATGATTACAAAGTGCTCGACAATCGTCTAATAGATCTCAATTTAAAAGACAATTTTGATTGGTTTGTATTATATATATATATATATATTTATTTATAATATTTGTAATGATTGATTTTTAACAAACAATTTTTATTTATATATATATATAAATAATAGGTATTTAGATTTAAGGCGTTTCGGTAATACTATTACCGGTGGTTTCGGTATCGGTTTCGATAGACTTATCCAAACGTTAACCGGTATTCAAAATATAAGAGATGTGACAACATTTCCCCGATATTGGCATAACTGTCAACTGTAGTAGTAGTAGTAGTAGTAGTAGTAGTAGTAGTAATAATAATAATAATAATAATAATAATAATTTTATTATCACTTTAAAATCAACAATAATTGATAGTTTAGTATTACTATAGTTATAAAATTAAAATTTGTAAACTTTTTTATATATATACTGTATATATAAATTTATAATTAAATATTTTACAAACAATAGTCTTAAAAAGTTATTATTTAAGTTTATTTAAACTTACTGTAAGTTATACATTAACATTGGTTATTAAAATTATTTATTCTAGATAATTGTATTAACGGTAATTTAAAATATAAACATTAAGTTTTATAAAATATTGGTTAGCTTTGTAATTGTAATTATTTTTGATAAAAACAATTATCCAAAGCTTAAAATTTAGAGTAAACAAAATTATTTAGAAAACTAGATGTTTATAAAGTTTTTCGGCTATTGTATTTGACTACATAAACTACTAGTTAGTAATTTTTTTTTTAAAATCATATTATTTAACTAATTATTTGTTAGGAAATAATTTTAGTTTTAGTTATTTAAAAATAAAACTCATCTTAAATAAATTATCTGCTATTTGACTATTATAGTTAATTATTTACAGTAAATTACTAACAATTAGAAATTGAATTTAATTAAGTATTATACAATTTTACGATTTTAATGTTAGAAAATTATTAGAAAATTAAATTTTTAAGACACTTTAATATTTATTTATTAAAATTGTATAATAATAACTTAATTTTTGATAGGAATTAAGTTAATTAATTAATTAATTTATATATTACTGTTATAAATAGTCATTATAAAACAAAATTACATAAAAATAACTTTATATTTAATATAGAAATAATTAATTTAAGTGATAAAAATAATGCTATTATGATATTTAATAAATATTATTTATTTGAATAAAATTTGTTTATTAATTTTCAATATAAACAATTAATTGACTAATCATTCAATTATTATTTTTTTGGTTGTCACAAAATATTGGTTAGTTTAATAATAATAATAATAATAATATTAGTTTATAATACAGTATTTTTAAACAATTTTTTGAAACTTAATCGCAAAATGAAATATACAGTATATATATATATACTGTATATATATAACATAAAAACTTTAGTGATCAACAAATTTGTTATAAAAAGGGGGATATATTTAGATTATAATATTACATATTATTAGTCATTAGATTATATAAAATAAAAATTATTATTAATTTAATAAACTTATTAAATAGTTTCAGTATTAGATATTAAATTTTTTTATGCAACTATTTTTAATTATTAATAAATATTAATTATTTTAAAAATCAGTCAATTTGTTTCAAAGTAATCAAAATGAATTCATCTAAATATATCAATCAGGCATTTATATGTTTTAATAATTTGTTTAATTATTTATTTATGTATTTTTGTGTTTTATATATTATAAAATACCTGTAATATAAAGATAAATAAAATATATATTGAATTAATAATTAAAGTAAAAATAAATTTTATTATAAACAATATTTTTTTAGATATATATATCGGGGATATAATTGAAAATCCACAACAATTTCCACCGGATTTTCTGCTACTGAAACCAATTATATTAATAGTTATTTCATTGATTGCAATCACGATATGTGTTGTAATAGTCATACACTTGAAGCGTGTGTTTAATGGCCAGACATTACAGGACAGGAGGACTAACGATCACGAAATGGTTAATCAAAACAATTATGACAACAACAACAACAACAACAACAACGACAACGACGACAACAACAACAACAACAATGTCAACAATAATGACAATTTGATTAATTAATTTAAAAAAAATTAATCTCAAAGTCAAAAATTACTTAATATGATTGTTATATAATTTCATTTTAAATCTATATATAAACAATATATTTAAAAATTAGTAAATTATAAAAATATTATACAAATGTATAAATGTATAATTAAATAATTAATTACAATAACGATTATAATGACTTATTTTATTTAACATATATTAAACTATTTTATTTTTATACAAATTTTATTTTTAAAAAATTCAATTAATAATTATTATTGTTATATATTTTTTAGTTAATAACTATTAATATAATATATATATATACCTTACTTTACTGTATCTTAACTATCATATGCTTATAATATTAAATATTATATCTAAACACTAATTATTATTATAGATTATTATTACAGATAATTATTATAAATTATAATTATAAATATATAATATTTATATATATATATATATACAGTATATATAAGCTGTCAGTTTGGAGACTAACCCAAAAGTTGTTAGTCTTATATGTTATTTAATGTCCCGAAACAGTATTAATAATCCAATCAATATGTTTAGACAACCGAACAAATACATTCAAAGCATCGGTATGTTCAATCAAAGGACAGTCAGCTATTTTGTGAGTAAATCCTTTAGCTAAACCAATTAGTACTACCCGACCACCACCACCACCATTAACACCACCCATCATAACATCACTACTATTATTATTAGTTTGATAAATGTTATTATTGTCATCCATTACATACTGAACCAATGGTCCACCCGAATCACCCTATAGTTTATTGAAGTGGTATTAAGTAATTATTTTGTTAAAAAATTAATCTGAATTAGAATTACTTAAAAAAATTTTATTAAAAATTATTTTTTTATTTAAATAGCTATTTATATATTAATAATTGTTATTAATAATTAATAACTTATTACATACAGTACAGGCAGCTGTTCCCTCAATTAATGGATATCTTTTACTAAAAATCAAATAAGACGATTGATCTGTTAAGTTATTAAACGACTCAGTCATCTGAAACCAACCCGTCCGTAGTGGACCTGAATTTATGACACCCGGGTCTAAGCGTCCGAAACCGGCAAACAGTGCCAACTCTTTATCGGTGTTAACAATGTCTCTGTCGGGCAAACAAATGGCATTAACTGTCGGATACCCACCCGTCGACTGTGTCATCAATATCTGTGAATCCAATTTCAATAATGCGATGTCATATCCATAGTTCAATCCCGGTATATGTCTGAGTGCCGTATAATTGGGATGAATAACATACTTATTCACACCGTATGTATGAATTGCTTGACTGTAGTCATCACCTAATCGTACACTTACTGTGTGATCGGATCTTATAATAAATTAGTTTTTTAAAAAAATATTATTATATTGTTTTAAAATTATATATAAATCTAATTACAATATACAATGTGCTGCTGTTATAATCCAATAGCTATTCAATATAACTCCAGTACACCATCTCCTGTTTAATTAAAATAAAATAATTTATTTGTTTAATTATAAAGTATTGATTATATTAATTAATTTTTTAATACCTGTTATACTTAATCCCCAAAAATGTTTTGTATATATCAATGAATGCAATCCACGGCCACTCAAACGGTTGAGCTAACCGTCCGTTTTGAACATTTGTCTCAACATTTGATGGCCACTTAAGACAGTGTCCGCTCATCAACAGTGACTGACTATTGATACCACAGTTGTCCTCTGTTACCGACGGGTAGTGTTTGATACGTGAATGCAAACCATTGGTTAACATAATAAACTTCATAAATAATAAATAAAATAGCATTTTGTAAATATAAAACTGTTAAATTTAAGTGTAAAATATTTTATTAAACAAAAATGTAAAAGTATTTATTATTTTAATTATAAATTTTAGTTTTATTAAGAATTAAATATTATAATTTGTTAATTATAATACATGTAACATAAATATGTTTAAAACATAATATTTTATTTTAAAAAGTTTTTACACTAAATATTATATTACATAAATTTTTGATAATAAAAATGAATTTTCTTTTTAAAAAAATGATATCTTATATTAGATTATTTATAATTAAATTGATCATGTTTATTTTTTGTATTTAAATTCTTAATTATTATATATTTTTACTTTATTACACATTGAGATATATTTTATTTGTTTTCATTTTTAATTAGTATTTATTTTTATATTTATTTTATTAATACAGAACTACTAAATATTTTTATGATAATTATTGTATGCAAACTTTTAAAACATTTATTATTATTATTTTGATATTCAAGTATAATATAATTAAATATTTTATCATTAAAAAACAAAATTACATTTAATATACAAATAATTAATTTAAGTTAAAAAATAATGCTATTATGATATTTAATAAATATTATTTATTTGAATAAAATTTGTTTATTAATTTTCAATATAAACAATTTATTGACTAATCATTCAATTATTATTATTTTTTTTTGGTTGTCACAAAATATTGGTTAGTTTAATAATAACAATAACAATATTAGTTTATAATACAGTATTTGTTATTTAATGTCCCGAAACAGTATTAATAATCCAATCAATATGTTTAGACAACCGAACAAATACATTCAAAGCATCGGTATGTTCAATCAAAGGACAGTCAGCTATTTTGTGAGTAAATCCTTTAGCTAAACCAATTAGTACTACCCGACCACCACCACCACCATTAACACCACCCATCATAACATCACTACTATTATTATTAGTTTGATAAATGTTATTATTGTCATCCATTACATACTGAACCAATGGTCCACCCGAATCACCCTATAGTTTATTGAAGTGGTATTAAGTAATTATTTTGTTAAAAAATTAATCTGAATTAGAATTACTTAAAAAAATTTTATTAAAAATTATTTTTTTATTTAAATAACTATTTATATATTAATAATTGTTATTAATAATTAATAACTTATTACATACAGTACAGGCAGCTGTTCCCTCAATTAATGGATATCTTTTACTAAAAATCAAATTATAATGATACATAATTATAATTATTATCAATGTATAACAATTACTTAATAGGGACTTATTTTCTAAATCAGATTACACAGATTATTGATTGAAACAATGTTTATTATAATTTATTAATAATAATTTTTTTAAAAAAATTAAAATAATATGTATCACCATTTAATAATAGATGCCCATACCAGGGGGGGGGGTAGACATTCAATCATAAAAAAAATAATTTGCATCTATTGTTTATGTATGGCATTTATTATTTTTTAAAACCCTAGTACTACTGTACAACAACAGTATTGACAATCCAATCGATGTGTTTAGATATGCGAACAAATGAATTAAAACTTTCGGCCACTTTATCGGGACAGGTGTTTCCTGGCGGCCAATGGCCTTGACTCATACCGATTAGTACTGCCCGCCGACCCATAATCATATCGCTGCCATTTTTCCGCCGCCGCTGATTACTACTGTCCAATACATATTGAATCAATGGTCCACCCGAGTCACCCTATAATAGAAAATGATATATATATATATACAGTATACTGTATATATGTATATCAGGGTTAAGCAAGGTTTAGGATTTTAGGGGACGGTCTAGGGGAGGGGGTCAAATTACAACAATTAATTTTTAATAAAAATGTTAGTTTTTTTAATAAAAATGTTAGTTTTTTTTAATAAATATTTACAGTATGAATAATGTTATAGTCATGTATTTTTAATTTAGTTTTTCTAAATATTTAACAAGATTTTAGTTATTTTGTTGTTGTTGTTGTTGTTGTTGTATAAATAAGCTATTGATATATATATATTTAAAAAAAACATATTTAACATTTATTAAATTTTATCAAAATGAAAAATAAAATCAGCGCCGAAAATTAATATGGGGGCAAAAGTTAGAGGTGTAAGATCCAAAAATTTGTGATCTAAAGGAGGGGTTAAAAAATTAACCCTACCCCTTCTCCACTTATTAATATATATATATATATATATATATATAACTTATGTTATGTTATAAGTTATGTCTAATAAAATATTTTTTGCAATAATTACATAAAAATTAGTATAAAAATCAATAATTTTATATTTCTATGCTTACACTACAAGCAGCTGTTCCCTCATTTAGTGGATATCTTTTACCGATAATCAAATAAGTCGAGTGATTCCATGTATTAGCAGACGATTCGGATATACGAAACCAACCCGTCCGGAGTCGACCCGAATTAATCACATTATTGTCAGTATCACCGAAACCGGCAAACACTGCCAACTCTTTATCGGTGTTAACAATGTCTCTGTCGGGCAAACAAATGGCATTAACTGTCGGATACCCACCCGTCGACTGTGTCATCAATATCTGTGAATCCAATTTCAATAATGCGATGTCATATCCATACTTTAATCCCGTGATATGACTGAATGCCGTATAATTAGGATGAATGACATACTTGTCCACACCGTATACATGACTTACATGCCTGTAGTCAGTACCCAATCGTACCCTTAATGTGTAATCGGATCTTAATTTTTTTTAAATAGTTGAATAAAATAGTAATCATTATTATAATATTATTTTTATAAAAAATATAAAAAAAATATACTTACAATACACAATGTGCTGATGTTATAATCCAATAGCTATTAGTAGTATACATAGCACTTGACACGCGATAAATCGTAACGTATTTGTGAACGGCCCCAAATTTTGTAATATTTTACAAATTTTTACAATTACATTATATGAAAATACACATTTTTTATTTATATATATATATATATATATATATATATATATATATATGTATGTGTSTGTGTGTGTGTGTGTGTGTGTGTGTGTGTGTGTATGTATGTATGTATGTATGTGTGATGTGTAGTGTGTGTRTGTGTGTGTGTGTGTGTGTGTGCATTATATTAAAGATGGTATCTATGCCATTTTCTAAGATAAGAAAAAAAATTAAATAATATAATTTTATAATATTACTATCCTATTTTATAAGATGTGTATATTAATTTACTATATAAATAACGTATAATATTATGTTTTCACAAAAAATACCATAAGATATTTTGCACTACATAATAAATAAATTTACAGTATAGTTTTACTTTACTGCAGTTACAAATATTTATAATGTTTTATAAAACTAACTTTACACAAGTAAATAATATAAGTTTCTTATAATAAACAATATTTATAAATTACCTATTATTTTTTATAGGATATAGTTATTGTTTATTAACACTAATATACAATTCAACAAAATATATTTATTTTATTTTAAATTTTATTTTTAAAATATTTATTTTTAAAATATTTATTTTTTAAATATTTGTTTTCAAATATTTGTTTTTAAATATTTATTTTTTAAATATTTATTTTTTAAATATTTATTTTTTAAATATTTATTTTTTAAATATTTATTTTTTTAATATTTATTTTTTAAATATTTATTTTTTAAATATTTGTTTTTAAATATTTATTTTTTAAATATTTGTTTTTACATATTTGGTTATAAATATTTGTTTTTAAATATTTGTTTTTAAATATTTATTTTTTAAATATTTATTTTTAAATATTTGTTTATATATATTTGTTTATAAATATTTGTTTATAAATATTTGTATTTAAATATTTATTTATTTTAAATGTTTTTAAATTTTTTTTTTAAATATTAATTTTTTAAATATTAATTTTTTTATATAAATAGTATACTATATTTTAAATAATTATATCTTTTATAATTATTTTATATATAATTATAATTATTATTATATACTTATATATTTTATCATATTATATTAATATTCAATTTATTTGTATATATAATGCAGTTATTTATATATTTATGGTATATTTATTAAACCTACTTTATTGTAACTCTCTATAACTATTTATTGTACTACATCATTAATATTACTGTTAATTTATAACATTATTAATACATTACCATACATAACTACTACAACACATAATTACCATCATTCATTTATAATATTATGCAAAATTAAAAAATATATTACAATATATAAGTGAATCAAAAGTATATAAATAATATATATATTGCATAATATATAATTATTTTTGAATAATTTTTTTGTGTAATTCTAAATATATATTTTGAATTTGTTTGTGTTTTAATTGTGCGCCTATTTTTGGAATTAATTTTTGTTTGTTTTTTATTTTATTTTATTTTTATAAAAGTTAAATATTTTTTCAGAAAAGTTCATGTTTATTACTTAATAACAATTTATTATTTTATTCAGTAAATTCGTCTACATAGCCAAATGGAATAGTTTGGTAATAGGGATGATATGTGACAATAACTCTCTTCTCAGATACTGCTCTATATAATTTATTAATCTTTTCTGTATAAACATTATGTACTTTATCAGTTCTAAAGCATAATTGTTTTGCAGTAGTAGTAAATATTTGATTAATAAAATAGTTTTCGGCTGTTCTGGCAATTAAATCAAAGTTTATTTCATCTTTCAGTTCATTTGTTATTGCTATCCCCTTTACTTTGCATTTATTTATTATTGAACCATCAGGTAGTCTAACGCGATATCCATAATTTTTCGGTCCACAAGAAGCGAATGAGTCAATGTATGCATTGTCACCATAATCTTTTTCAATTTCGTCTGTCATATCCCCTAAAAAGTCGCCTATTTCTGGATCATACCAATCTTGTGTAATGTTATGTTTGTATATAACTGAATCTGTGTCAAAATATTTAACACGTCCAGCAGAGCTAGTCTCTATTTTATCTAGCTCTTTATACAAATGAATCCTTGCATTTGCTGTTACCATTGATCCTAATGCAATTGATGTGTTACCGGCATTACAATAACTATCATCAACACATTTATAATTAACAATAATTGTTTTTTCGTTTGGCATTATTTCACCTAATAAAATAAAATGTAAGAATTAGTTTTATTGAATAATATATAATAATATAAAATAATAATTTACCTTTTATGACATATTTTGCATCAGTAATGATTCTCCTATAATCATCATATTGGGTACATATTTTTGTTTTCATTTGATTGGGTCGTTGAGCCAATTTACCCCAAAGACTGTTAAGCATAAGTTTAGCAATAAAACGTAAACCAGGGTTTTTCTCCATTTTGTCAAATTCTAGTTCAACGTTTTCGCGGACTTTGTATTCGGTTATATAATTTTGTTTGTCATCATTGGTATTACAATTTGTAGGCCATCCTGATGCTTCGGTTTTAATCTTTAGCCATTTATTAATATATTCTTTAAATATATCATTTGTCTTTTGCTCGTAATGAAGAACCTCATATATTTTTTCAACTTTATACCCTTTGGTTATAGCTAGTTTTAACTCTTCAGAGTACCAAGAGCCAATAAGACATCTCTCTTTGTCTGTGTGAGTGCAATGGTCTATTTTGTTAGATGCACACAGACCACACAACGCAAAAACTAATTTATTGTTTTTTAATCGCATTGGTAATACAGGAAGATAAAGATCTTTAGGTGGTAAGATTTTGCACTTTATAAACCCAAAGTAACCACTTATGTTATTTGAAGTAAATTCACTTAATACTATTGGATGCCCTATAGGATAATCACATTTGGAAAGAACTGTCGGATATAGGCTGCAGACATCTTTATATTTTATTATTTCATTTTCTTGACAGTCATCATTGAAAAATAAGTTGTTTGTCCGACCACCATAAAAACTTTCACGGATATCTACATGACCGATTTCCTTCATTTTTGCATAATATCTTTGACGCGATGGGTAATATTGTCTCAGTTCATCATCTGTATTTAATTGATTTTTGAAGTCGTGCTCCCATATTAAGGTAACTTGATATCCTTGTCTTTGAAAATATTGTAACTGAAATAAATAAATAATATAATTAGTATAAATTATTACATAAAATATATTACTACATACTTTTCCATAATCTCTAATGTGTTTCTCACGAGGGGTTAAGCTGTTGAGATGGTCATATTTAATATTAGCATTTAAATCAGTAAAGCATTCTTCACAAGCGTGCCAGTAACACCCATTATATTCAAAAATATGTCGATCTTCTTCAATGTATCCATCGGTATAATATGGACCTATTTTGGTCTCTCTAGCAATTAGTTTTTTCAATTGCTTTTGTTGAAAATCCAACCATACTTTAGCATCAATCGATTTGTTACGTTTATCAATATATCCATTGATAGGCGTAACACCAATAGTGTTTTCGTTCAATACTTTTGCTCGAAAGTATTCGAGACCTACACCAGCTAAAGTAAATCGGCGCGTAATTGGATCCAAATCAGTGGCGGTTTGAAACAATTTTCTAAATTCCATTACCGCTAATAATAAAATTTGCACATCATTATAACAATATCTAAGAAGTTCAGCTTTAAAATTCCAGTTATAATTGCATTCAACCATTTGTTGATGCCATTCTTGACACGCCTTAGCTGATGTTGGTTTCATATCTTCAATACCAAAATATTTAATATCTGGTATTACATCATTGTACATATAGTACTCGGGTTTATTAAAATGATGCGGAAAAAACCCTTTGATGACAATATTTTCAAAACCAAACGACTTAGGCAATGCTGATAACGGTTGCTGGAAGAAGCTTAGGGAATCTATGAATGAAATATTGCTTATATCCATTTTCAAGAGTTTCATTCCAGTCATAATAATATCCATTGGATCATTAAACTCGCGGTTGTAATAGTCCTGTAAGATGAAGTGACCGTCGTATCCTTTGAAATTGTGTGCAAATACATAAACTTGAGCTTCAACAGCTTCAGCTCTTTTTGCAATATCATAGTACAGATAATTACAAAACCTCTCGACGACATCAAATTGAAAGAAGCCTCTGTTTTCAAAACCACAGACACTACATGCATCATTAGGTCTCTCAATTGTATCATTGCAAAATTTCTTTTTATTGCTTTCATCCCAACAGGCATTGCATACACATTCTAAAATAAAAATAAAAAATATTATAATAAATATAAAAATAAATAAAAAATAACTTACTTGATATTAAGAGATTTGGTTGATGATAATCTTTACCATTAATATTATTTTGGGTACATTCAATGTCAAAACTGACAATAAATTTTGGCTTTTCATCTTCCTTTTCTAATCTATTGCTGTTTAACGGATTAAGCATACAATAGTGGGGACTTGTTTTGTAATATTTTCGACAGTTCTTACAAAGTATTTCATTACATTTATGTGGATATCTTTTATCGTATTTGTAAGTAACTTCACATTGTTCACAATATTTAGGCATTGATTGGCAAACAAAGTTATCAATGTGATTTTGTAAACATTGGTCATTAACATATGTTTTACCACAATCATCACAATCCACAAGTGTTTGAGTTTCACATTTTGGGTATTTACCACAGTGATTGCAAACAAATTCACATTTGTGGTTTATTTTATGATGACTAGTTGCACAGTGTTTGCAGAAATCCGAGTCTTCATAATATTCATTGATGTCTCTAATGAAGTTGTAATGTCCTTCTCCATTACCATAATCAATGTATTCAATGAATATTTGATGTGTACAGTCAATCTGTCCTTTAAATAAAAAATTTTTGGATTTTCCTGCGTTGACTATAAATAATTGAAATCCTTTTAACTCTTCTTTTTTGTCGTATAAAGTATACAAATAATCTTGCATTTGATTCCAATGCTCTTCGCCAAAAGGTACACCCCATTGTAATCCTGCATTTTCACACAATTCTTTAGACATGCGATATTGTGTGTCATCGGAGTATCCTTGAGCTGTAATTTTTCTCCATAGATTGTTGTCTCTCAAATTAGATCCTATTATTTCTTCATAAATATATGCGTATCCAATCCAAATAGCTCGGTAACCACAATTCTTATCCCAGTCTACATAAAAAATTAATAATTATAGGACATTTTATTAAATAATAATTAATCTTACCTTTATTTTTTACTGTCACAACACATCGCTTACGTTTACTTTTCTCATCTTTTGTTTCAGGTGCGCGTTTGCGCTTATAACCGCTTCCGGTGACTGCACGTGTTATATAAACACTTAACTCGAATGTTGACATTAAAAATTCCTGATTTGATTGCGTAATTTTGAACAACTTTTTGCCAAACTCATATTTGTTAAACTCTGATATTTTACGCCCACCTATAATGAATAAAATAGTTATATTAATAAAGCAAATTAAATATAAAAGTAATTAATAATAATAAATTAATTAAAAATAATAAATAAACTTACCTAAATATATAGGATTACTTAATCCATTTGCTCGAATGATGACGCAATAAAAATCCTCACTTCGATGACCGTTAAAGACAGGACTTACTAATGACTTATATAGATCAGCGATTTCATCATCCAATTGACCCAAATCATTAATTGATTTTAAATTGTGATGAAATCTTATATTTTGTCGGACAAGATCTCTGTGAAATTCTGGATACACGTGATCAGATCTGCTCAACACATGATATTTGACGACAGAATTATCAGAAGGATCAATATCCATCTGATTTAACCCATTGTTACCCTCAGATAACGGTTCTAACAGATCTCCATTCAACTGATCTGTTTCATCGACATCATCTGGAGGAGTGACTTCAGAATTACCACCAATTTGGCTGGGGTAAAGTCCATGAACTAAATAAAACAGTTCATTAAACTCGTCGTCATTGTTATTGAAACCATTTGTCTGATCAATGTCCGATGTCGTAAGCCATGGTCTCCAAATTTGATTGTCCGTGGGATTGCCAATGTTGGGGTATTCCGGTTGAGCATTGTTGTTGTCGGGCTGTGAGTTGTCAATTATTTCCGGCTGATGGTCGTTGAAGTTTTGAGAGACGTCATCAACAATCTCCTGTTGGCTGTTGTTTGGTTGGATGTCATCATCAACAAATTCGGGGCGTGCGTTGTCGTAGTTATCCATTATTTCACTAACACTATTAAATTTTAAAAAATCAAATTAATAAAATCAAAATAATAAAATAATAAAATTAAAAATGATGTTAAAATAAATAACAAAATATAATACATAATTAAATATAAAAACCTAAAATAATAACATAAAGTTAAATTAATATACAATAATATATAACACTTACCAATAATTAATAAAATAAAAAACACTAATAACAAAACTATTAAATAATATTAATAATAATTATAAACGCAATAATAATAATAATTAAATCACAAAGCAATAGCAAATACTAAGCAGAGCTCTTACTGACACAAAGGTAAGCATAAGCAGACTAACCAGAGTAACTCATGGTCTACTGCTTTTATAGCATTTGACAGCTAAGCAGTCAATCCAGTTTATTGAGTCAACATAAAAGGATTAAAGGATTAGTGTTCAATGTTTGTTTTTAATCTTAGCATTTTCCAAGAATTGTCAATCCCTAATACACAAATGTTATAAAAGGGATTAAAGGATTAACTAAGGTAACTACATATAACCAGATATAACCAGATCTATCCAGTTTGTTTTGACAATATTAACTCACATGATTAATGATGCAAGTGTCACGTGTAGATAAAAAACATTTATGTTTCAAACATCCATTTACCTGTATGGTGGCTGGTCCGACATCTAGTGGAAAAACAGTATTATTAAGAAAAATATTAGATAATTATAAACAAACAATTTATTTTAAAGATATACCTAATAAATTAAAAGTAATATGGGCTTATGGTCAATGGCAAGACCTGTATAAAGTAAACATTGTTGATTGTGATATACAATATATAGAAGGTTTACCCAATGAAGAGGAGGTTAAAGAGATAACACCACATTTGATAGTTATTGATGACCTAATGACTGAACTCGGTAATAATGTAACATTAGCTAATCTATTTACAAAAGGTAGTCATCATATGAATATAAGTGTAATATTTGTTTCACAAAACATTTTTCATCAGGGATCACAGATGAGAACTATAAGCATTAATTGTCATTATTTATTATTATTAAAAAATCCTAGAGATAAAAGACAAATAATATCATTAGCATCACAGATTTTCCCTAATAATAGTAAATATTTTATAGAAGCCTATAATGATGCAACTTCCATACAATATGGTTATATAAGAGTTGATTTAAAACAAGATACACCTGAAAAATATAGAGTACAAACAAATATATTACCTAATAATAATAATAACTTAAGACCAATAGCATACATTCCTAAATAATGTCTGATAACCTAAAAAGATATTTTCGTGACTTAGAATTTGTGTCACAAATTAAATGTAAAAAAACACAAAATCAATTGTTAAAGTATTTATCCAAAGACCCTAATGTATATTTAGCTTTAAAAGAAATAGGTATTAATATTATAGAAGGAAACATTTCTAATGTAATATTGTCTAAAAAGCAAAAGACTTTGTTAAACAAATTTAAGTCTAAAAAATCACTAAGTGACTGTAAAAAAGTTATTCAAAAAGGTGGTTGGTTTTGGTTAGTACCGTTATTAAAAACAGTGTATGACCTGATTACATAATGTCTTATAGAAAAATTGAATTAATGTCTGTAGATAGCGATACAGAAACAACAGATGGGGTTAGTAATACACCAGTTAAACAACTTCAGAGTTCAACTATGCTTACTAAGTCTATAAGAGATAAGAATGACATTGTATATAACAATAATGTTAAACAGAATCTACTATTAGACAACAATTTAAATGAAAATTTTCTTAAAATAATAGAAGATATAGTTAATAAAATACTTGTAAAAAATAATTATTTTAAATCTAATAAAATATTGTCACAATCTTTAGCAAAATATAAAAATAAAAAAATTAAACCTATAGTTAAAAATAAGATTACAAAAAATAAAGCAATTAAAAAAGCTAAAAATAAAAACCTTACTAAAAAACAAAAAATAAAATGGACGAAAATATAAACAAATTATTATCAGATATATATTATGACCCTATCAATAACGCTTCATTTAGCAGTATAAAAAATTTATATGATAAAGCTAAAGATATCGATAGTAATATTACATTAGATAATGTTAAAGATTGGCTATCATCTCAATTAACATACACATTACATAAACCTGTACGTAAGATTTTTAAAAGAAATCCTATTATTGTTTCTAATATCAATGAACAATGGGAAGCTGATTTGGTCGATATGAGAGAATTTTCATCTAAAAATAATAACTATAATTATATACTTACAGTTGTCGACTGTTTTTCAAAGTATGCATTTGCCGTACCCTTAAAGGTTAAAACTGGTATTAGTATAACTAATGCATTTAAAACTATTGTTAATGAGCGTCGCCCTCTATCTTTAAGAACTGATAAGGGTAAAGAATTTTTAAATAAAGATTTTCAACAATACTTAAAACATAATCGTATCAATTACTTTCACTCAAACGATCAAAAAATAAAGTGTGCTATTGTTGAGCGTTTCAATAGGACATTAAAATCACGTATGTTTAAGTATTTTACTTCTCGTGGTTCTCGGAAATACATAGATGTGCTACAAAACTTCATCTCTGCATACAATTCATCACATCATAGATCAATAAAAATGAAACCTATTGACGTCACTCATGACAATACTAAGATAGTGTATGATAACCTATATAATAAAGTCAAAAATATACCTCTACCTAAATTAAAAATTGGTGATAAAGTACGTCGTGCATATGATTTCAATAAAATGGATCGTGGCTATTATCCTAATTGGACAGATCAAGTATTCACTGTTGAAAAAACTATAAAAGGAGATAAACAATATATATTTAGATTAAAAGACGGTAAAGGTAATGTTGTTGAACAAAGATTTTATCCAGAAGAAATACAAAAAATAAATGATGACCTCTATCGAATTGAACGAGTAATTAAAACTCGCTATAGAAATGGTATTAGAGAATATTATGTAAAATGGTTAAACTATCCAGATACATACAATAGCTGGGTAACTGATATACAAAATGTCTACAATTAAAAATATATGTAAATCAGATTTAATTTTATTTATTACACAAATAACGGCAGTTAGTTTAGTCATAATAATAAGTTTAGTTAACTTAACATTAATGATTGGTGATAGTAATTTATGGACAATTATACTTACCAGCACTTTAGGTTACATAATGCCTAATCCAAAGTTAAAAATCTGTAATAAATTAATAAAAGACAATATTGTAGTTTAAAATTTTATAAAAGAAAACATTTTTTATTTTAATGAGTTGTTTATTAATACAGATATTGTTTTATTTTGTTATTTATATTTATAATAACATTATTTATTTTGAGAGATAAAGAAAAGTTAATTTGGACCTGTTATACTGACAATATTACAGGCATTAAACTTTGTGAATAATGAGTGATTACATAACGTTAATTAGCAATGTTAATAAATACGATAAGTTATCTAACTTTCGTATAAAACTAGGCAAAAAAGTTGAATTACTTGGTGATTGGCTAGTTGGTGTGTGTGAAATTTCATATACCAAATCTTGGTATAATGTATTAAATGATTACACAATAACTTTATTTGATGAGATGGGAAATATTTACTCTAACAATGATACAGATTTATTTACTATACATGCAGGGTTTTATGACACACCTGTTAAACTGATTAATGAAATAAATAAAATATTCAATTTGTTTAGTTAAATTTAGTTAAATCACCTAAACTTTTATATAATGAAATAAATAATTATATAACTCTTGAAGTTGGTAAAGCCGAAAACACTGTTAAAGTGTTTCCTGATTTAGGTGAAGAAATTGAAAATATATTAGGTTAAAGAAATAGACAACAATCTCTTAATTATTATTACGTAAATAATAACTTATCTGATGTTGTATTTAACGGCATAGAAAATAAAGATAGTATAAAGGCTTTTCATCCTGTTGAAATATATGGTGGTTTTCATTCTCTATATTTATACACTGACATTGTATATCCATCAATTGTTAATAATTCATTTGCTAACTTATTGAGAGTAATTGAAGTTCCGCGAAAGTATAAATTTGGTGAAACTATACATTTAACATATGAAAAACCGCAATACAGACCAGTTAGACTTAATCAATTTGAAACAATTGAAATTGTTATAGAAGATGATAGCGGTATGAAAATACCATTTAAATTTGGTAGAATAGCTATAACGTTACATTTTATTAAAAAATAAACATGGATAATCCATATATACAATACTATATGAACCAAGCAGGGTCTGGTATTGTTACTTATGCAGGTCATAGATATCAATCCGGAAACGGTATATTTGGAAAGATATTAAAACATTTAAAACCAGCCTTAAAGTACGTAGCCAGTAAAGGATGGGAGGCTTTTAATAATTTTGGTGGTGACGTATTATCTGGTAAATCATTTAAAGAAGCAGGTGCTAACCAGTTGATACGCACAGCTGATTCTGTCATAACAGACGTTAAAGATAAACTTAATAACGCAAAAAAGCAAAAAGGTTTGGGTCGTAAACGTAAACGTAAAAAAAGTGTACAAAAAACTAAGAAAAAACAAAAAACTAAACCTAAAAAATCTTATAGAAGACGTAAGACACCTAAAAAGATATTAAAGTATTAAATATGACTACAATACATGAGCTCTCGTCTTTAATGACATTACCAGAGTTGGATATTTTTGGTGTGCCACCCACTCAACTTATGATTGAACGTGATGTACAAACTGAACACCGCCCAATCAGTTCATTAAACCAATCAACAAACACTATTGAGTTTGAAGTACACACTGGTCTTAATGAATATATTAATCTCAGTAAAAGTGAAATATATCTATGTTTAAAAATAAAGTTGCAAAAATCTACTGTATCTAAAACTCCAGATATAAAAGCAGATGACTGGAAACTAATATCTCCAGTAAATTATTTATTACATTCATTTATTAAACAAATAGATGTAGTAATTGGTCAAACATCTGTATCATCAACATCAGTAAATTATCCTTATGTGGCATATATGGATACATTGTTAAATAGTACTCCAGAAGCTAGGCAAACCCATTTACAGACTGCTTTATGGCACAAGGATGAATACCCTATGGACAATGTAAATGAAATAAGAAGCCAACGAATCAGACCTATTGGTGACACTTTAGATGAAGGGTGTGAGATTGAAATGTATGGAAATCTACATATTGATCTTAGTTCTCAAGTAAAGTCTTTACTAGGAGGCGTCAGTCTCAATATAAAAATATATCCTAATGATCCTAACTTTTATTTAATATATGATAAAACATTATTACCTAAGGTTGAGATTATGGATGTCAGATTATTTATGCACAGATCTATATTAAGTCCTCAAGTGGTAATTGCACATAATAAAGCACTAGAAAAAACTAATGCTAGATATTTTATTACAAGAAAAGAAGTAAAGACATCAATTATAGCTAAAGATACATTGGATTGTTATTTAAATAATGTAGTAAATGGTGTAATTCCTAGAAAAATATATGTTGCATTTGTCAACAATGAAGCATATAACGGTGTTTATAATTTGAATCCGTTTTATTTTAAAAATTATAGTATAAGACATATAGCCTGCTATGTTGATGGAACTCAATATCCGCATAGACCTTACACTCCAGATTTTAACACTAAAAAATATATGCGTGAATATTTCGGATTATTTGAAACAGCTAATCAAATAAGACATGAAACGAGTATAGATATTACTAGAGATGAATATGCTGAAGGTTTTACTATATTCGGATTTAATTTCACACCTGATTTATCAGATGGTGTAGCTAAAAGTGGATATGTTTCTCCATTAAGTAGGTAATTTACGAATAGAATTAAAGTTTGCTCATCCAATAAAAGAGACTGTAACTGCAATTATATTTTGTGAATACGATAATCTAATTGAAATCCAAAATTCCCGTTTTGCTATTAAAGATTTTCCATGAATACATTAGAGATTAACCATTATTTTAGAAATTGTGACATATATTACGGTACTTACCCTAGAGATTTATTACCAAATACTATACCTTTAGGTACGGGTATAATTATAAACACAGATAGTTCATCTTTACCAGGAGAACATTGGGTTACAATATATAAGTCGATCAATGGTGATATTGTTTATTTTGATTCATTTGGTATTCAACCCCTACATACAGATATATTAAAGTTTATAAAAGATAATATAACACATGGTTATTATTATAATACTATAAATTTTCAAAGTGTATTTTCAGATACCTGCGGATTATACTGTATTTATTTTTTAACAAACTTTTTTAATGGCGGAACATTTGAATCGTTTAGGAGTGTCTTTAGCTTTTCTCCTAATATTAACGACAGTATTGCCAGATTATTACGTAATCTGTGATTGTCGTTTATCTAAAGTATATAAATCTTTTAACGATTATTATAGAATATATAAACAAATAAAGATTATATATGATGAAAAATTTTTAATAGTCATCACAGATACAATTATGATTAATAAAACGTTAGCAGACATTGCTAATATGTATAAACATAAGATTGAAAGATTTTTTATAGAAGAGGGATACCCATTAAATACATTTAGAGATTTATCATTTATGATTAAAAAACTAGACCTATAATGGAGTTCAAAGATAGACCATACTTTGCAAATAAAATATGTGCTATTATGGATGCACAAGGTTTTTATATGGATAAAGAGTTTTATCCGAGAGAGATATCTATTATATCACATACATTTAAACAAAATGTTTTATGTGAGACTAACTTAAAGTTTGTTGATATGACTGTTAAAGATAGGATTACTAATTTATATATTGCTAATAATTTGTTAGGCATGTCTATGCGCACTTCTAACAATGAAATTAAATTTAACGATACACATGATCCGTTACAGATTATAGCTATATTATATAATAAAGTAAAAACTGATACTAAAATATATTTGGGTATAAAAAACCAACAATTAAAAGATCTATTAATTATTTTGGATATCCCATTTGTAGATCTAAATGTTCTACAATGTCCTAGTACTTGTAGATTAAAAAAACTTTACACTAAGATACCAATAGCATGTCATTTTCATAATAGATTGGTTCCTAATATTAATATTCTTAGATGTGCTGAAGTGAAATGTATGCTACTATGGGATTGGTTATTTAGTTTAACTAATAGATATTAAATAGATAATATACGGAACTAACTCCCGCCGTGTTCTACGGAACAAATAAGGGGCATTGGCAGGGCCAAAGAGGGCAGTACTCTTTGTGCGCTCAACAATGATTTTTAAGTGTTATTTATGTTTTTATTTAATTTATTTTTGTTTATGTTTAATTGTGCACCTATTTTTTGATTATATTTATTTATTATTTTTTTATTTTTATTTATTTTTATCTATTTTTATTTATTTTTATTCAATACATTTTAATTTAGATGATAAATAATATCTTTCTTATAAAATAATAAGTTAGATAATTCATATTCATATAGTATTAAATTATTACATTCATTTTTATCCACTTTAATCACACTTATTTTATTTCCACCAATAACATTTTCAAATTTTATTTTTCGATACTTAGTGCCAAATTGTATGAATTTTCTTCTTTTTTCTAAATATGGTAATAACATAATAAACTCTTTTTTACTTAGACATACGCCTTCTTTGGTAAATTTTGTATATATATTTTCATTATATGCTTTACGTATATCCACATATGTTAAATTTTTTATTGTATCATTAATAATACGTATAACTAAAACATATGTAGAGGTTGATTTTGGATTACAATAACTATAAAATATTTTACTATATTTTATATTTAATTCCATTATTAGAAATAACCTAAAAATAATCAAACTTTTAATATATTTAATATTATTATATTTAATTCATACTCACTTTTATAATATTAACATATAAATACTTTTAATCTTTTTGTAACATTAGCTCTACAATAAGGACATTTGAGCAAACGCTGACTACATCTTATACACGATATCTGATGTGCACAAGGTAGAAACACCACTTCCATTACATTTTCATAGCATATCTTACAAAGCATTTTATTATTCTGTTGATGACTTTGTTGTATTTCAACAGTTGGTTGTGTTTGAACATCCAATGGAGGATGCGGTGATGAGTACGTGTACTCAAATAACATTTCTACATTTACAACAGGTCTTTCATAATACATTTCTCGACAAGTTGTTATAAAACTTTGACATTTCTGTGCTCTAAGATAGTCACAATGAGGGTAATGCTTTGCGTGTTCGATCCATGGATCATCAACTGGTGTCCATGAGCACAAACGTCCATCACAACTAAAGCATTTAACGTAATCTAAATATCCAATTGAATAAAATCCAGCCAAAGCAAACTTCCTGTAATCACGTGTCCAATCAACAGTGTTAATCCATTCAGGGTTATTAAATGATTGTATTCTATCTTCTATTTTACTAAAAATAGCTTCATTGCCAGAGGCCATTGTAAATCACATATAATTATTATATTATTTATAATTATAATTCAATGTTAACAAAACGTTATAAATTTGGTATCTATTAGTATAGTGTGCACTACTATGCTTTATATACTTTATTATTGCATCAACATTAATTAAATATATTACTGTTATAACCAATGAACACTCTTTAAAGACAATGACGTCATATTAACACATTCCTATTGGTTATAATAACACTAGTATGCTTACATACCACATGTTATTGTTTTTTAATTAATTGTGATGCAATATGTCACGTGATATGTTGCATCATAATAAATTATTTGTATATTAGTTGTGCATCTATTTTTGGAATTAATTTTTTGTTTTTGTTTTGTTTTATCGTTTTTATTTTATTTTTTAAATAATAAATAGTTAAATAATAATACATTAAAATGACAATATTTCATTTTTATACAATAATAGTTTCTTGAGGTCATCTTCACACAGAAACAAATTTTGTTCTGCTTTCTTATTCCGAAGACGTAATGCAAAACCATATTTGGTTTTATCAAAATTGATGAGTCTTTGTTTCACCTGATCAATGATAGGACGGCCATTTTGAGCTTCGAGGTATGACACTAATTCCTTAAACTCATTCATTTCCAAGCAGACGCCAATCTTTGTGAATCTTCTCTCGTCATTTTCAATGTATGTTTTACGTATATCCACATATTTGGTAATTTCACCATTGTATTCACTTTCTACAACACGAACCACATATTCATGTGAATACAGAAACTTTTCGTGAAAAAATTTTGAAAATACTTGAAAATATTTCTCTGTTAAACCCATTTTGCTTATTTTGTTGTAATAATGATATTAATAGTCAAAGAGAGTAAAGTAAACTGTATAATGAGTTATCATATCATCTCTCTTTTATAACAAATCATCAAAGCGTTAATAATTAAATCAGGTTTTGAAATCATGTGATTGCGTCAACATTAATAAACCGGTTTAAACCAGTTAGATTGCATCAACATTAATAACCGGTTTATGCGCACGCTTCTTTCATACCAGTAAAATTATAGCAGTAGTCTAATAGCAAACTATACTTCATTAGTTCACAATGCCTCAACGAGTTGACTTAGATTTTAATATTATTATTTCTAGATCTACAGATTACCATAGAGAACTCGGTATCTATGCTATTGTTCATCAAAACGCATATGAAAAGTTTATTCAAATACGTGATTATTTTGGTAATCAATTACAACCTGGGGGACTGTGTTTCAAATGTAAAGAGTTCTTTTGGTTTATTAGTCAATTGTGTATTAAACATAAGCAATCATCTGTTTTTAAAACAGATAAATCAAAACTGTATTATCAAATAGTTTATGACTTGATTTGTGTTTACCAACAAACACCAACTAAAGATAATTTATTTATCTTTAACTTCAATGAAGTGCAACTATTGCATCAGTGGAAAAACAAAATATTGTCAACACTCATCGACTTTGGACAACAACCAAAAAACATACCAAATACTTCACCTTCAGTCGAATCAACAGTAACTCAATCTCTTTCAACAGAAGAACCTATGGAAATAGATGAACACCCAACTATAACCATACCATCTAATAATAAACCTTCAGCTAAGAAAGAGATTAATAAAACGTTTAAGAAACGTTTTAATAAATTTCAAAATACTAAGTAATGGCTAAAATAACAAATGTTTCTATGACATGTGATCTAAGTGTTTACCCTATATATTTAGACTTAAAATTAATAACTAATAAATTAAATAATTGTATTTATCAAAACAAATATTTTATTCGTGTTGTTATGAAATTACGAAATCCTAAAGCAACAGTTATGATTCACGACACCGGAAAACTTGTATGTATTGGCGCTAACTCTCAATCAGACGGAAGGATGGCTTTAAGAAAGACAGCTCGAATGATACAAAAACTTGGATATACTATTAAACCTCAAAACATTGTCACTACAAACATTGCATCATTTTATATTTTAAATAATAATATTAGTCTTAATAATTTTTATGAGTATTTAATTAATTGTAATATATTAGTTAATTATGATTTAGAGTTATTTCCACACATGCGGATTAATTTTAACAGTAGTGGTAAAATAACATTAACACAAAACGGAAAATTAATATTAACAGGTGTTAATTCTATTGATAACACTAATAATTTATTAATTATATTTTTAAATTATTATAATAATTATATTAAACTTAATTGTAATTAACTTTTATTTAACTGTTTGTAAATTTATTTAATTGTATTTAATAAAATAAAAAATAATTAATTAATCAAAAAATAGGCGCACAATTTAAAAAAACATTTTTAATTAATTGTGATGCAATATGTCACGTGACATTGCATAATATCACTTTTACACACTTACATAATTTATGAATGGTCAATAATAATACTACTACATGTAGTAATACTATTTCATTCATAACTTTAACGCACGTACTAATCGGATTAGCGATAAGCGGATTAGTAGGGGATTAGCGATAAGAGGATTAGAGGGGATTAAATCACTGTTATAGTTGCATGTATACTACTGCTATTTAATATAACTCCAGTACACCATTTACTTAAGTAAAATATAACATAATTTAATATTTATAATTTATTGGATCAATTATTTGTTAAATTTTTTTTACAACAATGTAAAATACAATATAATAATATATATCAAAATACTTGTCATATTTGAAACCCAAAAATGTTTTGTATATATCAATGAATGCAATCCACGGCCACTCAAACGGTTGAGCTAACCGTCCGTTTTGAACACTAGTCGTCAAATTTGATGACCACTTAAGACAGTGTCCGCTCATTAACAGTGACTGACTATTGATACCACAGTTGTCCTCTGTTACCGACGGGTAATGTCTGATAAGTGTTTGCAGACTATTGGTTAATACATTAAACATAAGTAATAAATAAATTTGCATTTTAAAAATATTAATCTGTTTCATATAATTTTATAATATTTTATAATATAAAATTATAAAATATCTTTTAATAAAAATTTTTCTTTTAATTTATAATATAATATAATATAAATTTTTTAGTTAAAAATGATGATAAAATTAATATGATACTAATAATAATTTGATATTTATGGTACAAGTATTTTGTATTTTTTTTATATAGATTATTATATTATTATTAAATAGTTATAATTATTTTCTTTGTTTTTATAAGAATAACATAGTAAACAAAATAATAATTTTCAAAAAAAACTTGAAAAGTTTTGTTTTCTGAAATCTATACGAGCCTTTTTAGTGTGTGTGTGTATGTGTGTGTGTGTGTATGTGAGTGTGTGTGTGTATGTGTGTGTGTGTGTGTGTGTGTATGTGAGTGTGTGTGTGTATGTGTGGTGTGTGTATGTGTGTGTGTGTGTGTATGTGTGGTGTGTGTGTGTATGTGTGTGTGTGTGTGTGTATGTGTATGTGTGTGTGTGTGTATGTGTGGTGTGTGTGTGTATGTGTATGTGTGTGTGTGTATGTGTATGTGTGTGTGTGTGTGTGTTTGTAGCATTTCATTTTTTCGAATTTTGAAATTCTGACTTCAGATTCGGTTAGAGGACTACTAATAATGTATTGAAAAGTTTCATTAAAGTTTTGATATGTCTTCGGGAACATAGACAAAATGGCGGCCAAAGTAAAAAAAATTTTAAGAAAAATTTTTTTTAAGTATAGATTTGAATAAAGCATCAAAAACAAGAATAAAAAATATACATTAAAATTTTGATATCTCTTCGGAAACAAAGAAAATGGCGGCCAAAGTAAAAAATTTGGTAAAAATTTTAACGTTTAGAATTGTAAATTGCATTAAAAATATGATATAATATATCAGTATAATTTTTTTTAAATGGCGGCAAAAGTATAAAAAATTTTAAGATTTTTTTTTTAAGTATAGATTTGAATAAAGCATCAAAAACAAGGATAAAAAATATGCATTAAAATTTTGATATCTACGGGAACAAAAATTATAAATATAGATGATTATTTTGTCATACTGAATCATTTGATACCATACATGACAATATTTATATTATGTATATTTGACCAGTTTTTAAATTTTTATATGTTATTATTTAGCCGCTATAATTATACAAACTAATGGTTTTCTATGGTATTCAAGTTTTTTTTCTGAAAATGCTTTCTAGCATTCTTAACTGGTTTTACTTAAAATGTATAGAAAATATTTTAATTAATCTAATTATTGCAATTTACTACACAATTGAATATAAGAAAAAAATTATTTCTAAAATATCTGCACTTATTATAATACTATGAATTTCTGAAAATGATTTTAATGTTTATAAATAAATAATAAATTGTTAAAAAATTTCTATAAATATTATTTATTAAATTACAGTACAGTATTATAATTATAATTTATTATATATACAAAACAGTTCATTTCAATTATTTTGTTTATTATTTAAAAAATATTGGTTAGCTTTAGATTAGTATTAGTTTTTAATAAAATATTTTAAATAAAACAATTTATAAAAGCTCAAAAAATTATAATATTACAATTTTGTTAGTGTAAACAAAATTATTAGATAACGGGATGTTTACTAATATTTTTAATAATGTTTTCTGCTATTGTATAACAACTACTATTATATACACAATCTATTTAATAAATATTTTACATCAACTAATAGTTAGTTGTTTTATTTGAAATTTAATTTCATGTTAGAAAGTAGTTTTAGTATTTAGTTATTTTATTTTATAAAACTTATATTATTTTTTGTTTAAATATTATACTAATTATTAGTATAAAAATTAAAGATTTAATACTACAATCAGGTATTATATGTTTTATTAATTTATATAATTATTATACTAATATCATAATAATTATTTATAATTTATTTATAATTAAAACTTTCTCAAAAATTATTTTACTTAAGTTAAAATTTACATTACTTACACTAACTAATAGTTTAATCAAGTAAGCCTAAAGTTAATATTATTAAACAAATAAAAAAAATACAAATTATATTTTTTTTGTTGATATAGATATTAGAAATTCACAACAACTTCTACCGGATATTCTGCTATTGAAACCAATTATATTAATAGTTAATTGCAATTCATTGCAATCACGATATGTGTTGTAATTGTCATACAATTGAAGCGTGTGTTCAATGGCCAGACATTACAGGACAGGACTAATGATCACGAAATAGTTTATTACAACAACAACGACAACAACAACAACAACAACGACAACAACAACAGCAACGACGGCTAAATTTATTTATTCATTTAGTTAAATATATATTTATTATAATACAGGAATCACGACAAACAAAATTGTTTATTACAATTAATGACATTTAAAAAAAATTATTGATTTAATTTATATTAATAATAGTATATAATCTATTTAAATCTATTGTATAATTATTATTATTAAAAATAGTTAACCATTTAGTTAATAATAGAAAAAAGTTTTATAATACAATTATAAAATGTATAATTATCTTAATGATGTATATATGAGTTTATTTTACAATAGTTTTTTACCCTAATTAAATAATTAATATTAAAAATAATAAATTATGAAATAGTAAAATAAACGCAAACATGTTTATTTATAAAACATATATCAATAAATAATATCTATGATATATTTTTTAATCATATTATATAGTTTTAAATGATTATTATAATAACAAGTATATATTAAACACAAAATTTGATAATTAAATAAATTTATTTTTTACTTTAATTAATAATTGAAATACTAATAATTTATAACTTAAATACTAATAATATTATAACTACATAACACATTAATTTACAATATTAATATATATTCTCATTTTTTAGTTAGTATTAATTTTAATATTATATTATATAAACAACATTAAAAAAAATAAAAAATTTTACTACTTTTTGTATTAATATTTTGATATTTATATATTTTATAATTTAAATATAATATCAAGATAATACAAAAATACTTTTGAATGTTTAATATATATATATTTTTTATTATAATTATCAAATAATTAATATAACTTTAAAATAATGTTAATATAAAAATTCTTATGAATAACGTATTAATATTTTGTTAATATTATTATTATTTATTTGAATATAAAATTAATATAATATATTAATTATCAATATAAACAATTAAATGACTAATCATTTAATTATTTTGTTTGTTATTAAAATTATTGGATAATTTTTTTATAATATTAGTTTAGTTTATAATACACTATATTTAAAACAATTATTGAAACTTAAAATTAGTATATACTGTATATACCCCCCCCCCCCTTACTTAACGATATATATATATATATATATATATATATATATATATATCAAAGTAAACAAAATTATTTGAAAAATAGGATGTTTACTAATCTCTATGTTTTTTGAAATATTATAGTATTGTATATCTGATATACTATATCATATACAGTTATATATATATATATATATATATATATATATACAGTATATACAATCTATTTAATTAATATATTACATGATCTATAATACTTGTTAGTTGTTTTTAATTAAATATTTAAAAAATATTAATAATTTATTTAAGTTAACTAAATATTATAATAAAAAGTCAAATCTCTACAATAAACTAACAAATAATTCAACAATCATTAAAATAAGTTTTAAAATTTTTGTTAATTTTGCTTTAATTAAATATATATATATATATATTTAATCAAATATTTCTATTATTTATATACTATTTACATTCAATAAATTTATATATCGATAGTTTATTATTATATATCATTTTATTATAAACATTTTATTTATGAAAAATTTATCTATTTATATTTAGTTTACTATATATTAGAAAAATACAAATATTCTTGTTTTTAATTTTATATAAAATTAATAAATTTTATTTTAGACGACAATATTAACAGAATTCAGACCTATTTCCACCAGAAATTTTTATTATTGAAACCGATTATTATAGCAATAATATATCATTGATTGCAATCACAATATGTGTTGTAATTGTCTTGAACTTGAAGCGTGTGTTTAATGGCCAGACATTACAGGACAGGACTAACGATAATTTTTAAATACTTGTCATATCTAATCCCTCAAAATTTTGTTGTTGTATATATCAATGAATGCAATCCACGGCCACTCAAACGGTTGAGCTAACCGTCCGTTTTGAACATTTGTCCCAACATTTGATGACCAGTTAAGACAGTGTCCGCTCATCAACAGTGACTGACTATTGATACCACACTTGTCCTCTGTTACCGACGGGTAGTGTTTGATACGTGAATGTAAAGCATTGGTTAACACAAAAAAAAATTAATTATTTAAATAAAATATCATTTTTCAAAAGCCTTAAATATGTTAAATGCAATTTTAAAATATTTCTCATATTAAAAATGATAAATTGAAATCTCTTACTATTTTAGACTAATAACACTTTGATTATTATTCAATTAACTTTAAATATTATATTGTGATATAAAGTTTTTTTGTTGTTAAACTTTAAACATATTAAATATGATATTTAAAAAAAAATTTATTAACTTGAATAAATTATTGGATATGTCAATTTCAAATATTTCAAATTTTTTAATAATTTATAATAATATTAAATTAATATCTTTCGTATTATTATTTTTATTATTTATTTAGATTATTTAGTTATAGTATTACTAGTGATGTTACGTAACACTAGTTAGCGTTGGTATCATCTAATAGTAGTAGTAGTAGTAGTATTAGTAGGACTGGTAGTTGTAGTGATGCTGATGGGAGAGAGAGAGAGAGAGAGAGAGAGAGAGAGAGAGAGAGAGAGAGAGAGAGTTTTGTTGGCTTATGCTATAGTAGTAGGGGTTTTGAAAGCTAAATAGAGAGAGAGAGAGAGACTGTTCACATCCATCCATCCCTACATACATACTGTACATCCAAACTGATGCATACATACAGATGCTCTCAATAGTGTTGTGTGTATGAACTGAACCCAACATATTATTATTATTATTATTAGTGACTCTGAGACTTACAAACTATAATAATAATAAAAAAAATAAATATTTGTTTCACAACGTGTTTTTAAAAATAGTAACTTTTTTCCTACTAATTAATTTAAACTCTACACAGTATTTAAACCTATGAGTGCAATATATTTTTTTTGTTGAGGTGACTGTATGTAATTGTTTTTATTGTTAAATAAAAGTGTTTCAAATTTAAACTATAAATTTAAATAATAATAATAATAATTAATATTTAGAAAAAAATTTGATTAATAAGAATATTCTGGACTTAATTATTATTACAGTATTATTATTATTAGACAACTTTTAAAATGTTTATTTAGAGTTGTGTTGGGAAAAAATGTGAAAAATGTGATTATATGCTAAATAATTGGTAGTTTATATGTAGTTCAGTGAAAGTGTGTGTATGTGTTTGTGTGTGTGTGTGTGTGGGTGGGTGAGTGAGTGTGTATTTTTTAAAATAAATAAATATAAAAAGTGTTTAATTATGTGGAAGTGCAATAACTAATATCCATCAAGCAGAGCACCCACCTAAAAAAAACCTATCAGCAACAACAACAACAACAACAAAAAATGTTATATCATTTAAAACAATGACTTTATTATTTAGATATAAATTTTTGTTGTCATTATGTCTAATCATTTGGCAAATTGTCGTACAAATTAATGGACTTCCAGGTGTCATAAAAATTGGTATGTATTGTATTAATGTGTTTCAATTTTTTTAAAAAAAAATACTACTAATAATAATATGTGATATTAAAAAATATTTTATTTAATTAAATTAGATTATTATTTTACTATATTATATACTACTGTATGGCTTAAAGTTAATTTTGTATTAAACAGTTAGACTTTATATTACATAATATAATAATTAGATGTTTGAAAGAAAATTGATATTATTATTATTATTATTAATAAATTTATTGAACATATAAACTAACTGTATATTGACATTTAATATAGCACATATATATATATATATTAATATTATACTGTCAAAAACATTAATAACATAGCATAAACATTAAATATGAAAGCAAATTAATTATATGTAGAAAAATTGTTGCCATAGATTAACATTAATACTATTTAGTATAAAACTTATGCAACTTATATATACAGCTAATCGTTATTACTTATTATTAATTGTAAACTAATAATAATAATAATAGTTTTTATAATAAATAAATAATATAAATTTACACTGATACAAATTATATATATATTGGTACAAACATAACAAAAAATTTCAAAAAAAATAATTTAATTTTTTATATAAAATGGGAAAAAATAATTTATTATAATTCAAAATTAATAATTAATAATTTAACAAAAAAAATAATATTTTAGTAAAAAATAAAAAATTTAAATATTTTTAATTTTAATCCCCTCCCCCCTCCCCCACCATATCAAYCAACCCAAACAAATAGGCGGTATCTTCGAGTCGGGCGAAACTGAACTGATCGACGCATTCAAAGCGGCCGTCGATCGGGTCAACAATGATCGTACTGTATTGTCCCGCAAGCAATTGATGGCCAGAGTGGAGACCATCAAACCGCACGACAGTTTTCATGCGGCCAAATTGATATGCAATAATCTGGTCAACGACGGTGTTTGGGCGCTACTCGGTTCGGAATCGCCGGCCGTCGGTTGGCTACTGAGATCGTTGGCCAACAATCTGCATATACCGCATCTGTCGGTATTCTGGGACTATCGAACCTATCGTCAGTGGCCAGCAGTTCATTCGTCATCATCGTCGGTAGCCGGTAGTGGTGGTGGTGGCCAGAGCTATCATCACGGATCGACTACGGCTGCTTCTATAGCCGGTAATGGTGCCAACTTTACCATCAGTTTATATCCCGAAGCATCCGTACTGAGTCAGGCATTCATGGATTTGGTACTATCGAGAAACTGGAAGTCATTTACGCTGATATTTGAACAAAACGATGGTCTAATCAAACTGAAAGATCTGTTAAGGATTACCAGTCATCCGAATATGCGTCGGGTAAAGATGTCGATCTTGCAGTTTGATCCCAACTATCCCTATGATCCGAAATTTCAATACCAAAAACTTATCAAAGATGTCCATAAAACTGAACATAATATTGTCCTGAGTGTCAGCAATGATAAAGTGATTGAATTGTTAAGACAGGTATAAATCAATCATAAATAATAATAATAATAAATTTAGTTTTTAAATTATTAATATTTTTTTTATTGGTATTTAAATTTTAAAAAAATATATATTAGTTTTTTGTAGTTTTAATTGTATAGTGTTTATAATGACTTTTTTTTAATAAATTTTAAGATAGTTTAAGATATATATTTATTTTGTTTGGTTGTTGTCTTTTATTTTGTTAGTGATTTTTAAAGTTAAAGTTAAACACTATTTAATAGAAAATTATAAATTAATATTAATTGTTTTTTTTTTGAATTTAGAATTAATCTGATTTTTAAATTTATTGCTTTTAATTATCTGAA
This sequence comes from Oppia nitens, assembly GCF_028296485.1. Classification (NCBI taxonomy): domain Eukaryota; kingdom Metazoa; phylum Arthropoda; class Arachnida; order Sarcoptiformes; family Oppiidae; genus Oppia; species Oppia nitens. The sequence goes on from NW_026533243.1 coordinate 63,687, forward strand.
AAATTATTTTTATATTTGTTGTTGTTAGTTAGTTGCATCTAATTAAACGTTTAACTAGTTTTTAATAGAAAAATAATAATAAAGAAACAATATATAATAATAATAATAATAATARTAGTATATATACTATAAGTATTTAAAAAATCAATGATATATAACTGTATATATATGTAAAGTACAGTACAATAGCATACAGAATATACAGTATTTTTATAGATTATATATATATATACTGTATGTAGATTATATAGTGTATATAAAATTATTTTGTTATTTTGAATTTTTATTTAAATTATATATACAATATATATATAATTTATATTTAAATGTTAGAGAGCTATCTGTTTGATTAATTGTAGGGCAATAATTTAGTTTTGTGTTTAATTTATATATATACTGTACAGTATATATATATACAATATATATATATATATATATAATCTGTAATTTTATTTATTTATTTTTATTTTTGATCTCAATGTATATATATAGGCGGCACAAATGAAACGATTATCAGAATACGACAATTATCTGATCACAAGTTTGGTAAGACATTTAAAATCATTAATATAATATACTATAATATAATTATATATATATATATATAAGTAAAAAAAATTAATAGTTTTACTTATATAATAAAACTATTAATTTTTTTACTTATAATAACTAAATAAAAGTATATAATCATCAACAACAACAACAACAAAAAACAGTAGCGTATCAATCATATAATATATATATAAAAAAATAAAATTTATAGATAATTTTGCCAATTGTTTTGTTGTTTATTTATGTTTTGTTAGTTAGTTAGTAATTTATTTGTATACAATTAATAATATATATTATTTTTGATTTTTGGTTACTGCTTTAATAGTTATTAATATATTTTTATAGTAAGTTTAATGACTTAATCAACAACAAATAAAAATTTATTTTTTATTGTTATATAATCTCTCTCTCTYTCTCTCTCTCTCTCTCTCTCTCTCTCTCTCTCTCTCTCTCTCTCTCTCTCTCTCTTTCTCTTATATTAATAGTTATTATGATTTTCTCTAATAATAACTTTTATTAAAATTTTGTTGTTGTTTTGATTTTAGTAATTTATGAATAAATTTTTATATATATAAACTAAGTTATTATCTTATATGAGATAATTTTATGGGAAAAAAGATTTTACACATTTTTTTAGAGAATATTCTTATAAAAACTTATTTTTGTTTTTATTTTTTTTTATTTTTAACACATTATATATATATATATTATATACTGTATATAGAGTAGACCATAGAGTACAGTACCAAAAAAAATAGTTTAATCAAAATATTTTTTTATATGTAATATTATATATATATATTAAGTAAAATTTATTATATACTGGAAAGTTTACTTTTCTTATAGAAAAAAGTTATAATTTAATATTTTTTTCGTTGTTGATATTATATAATGTATATATAWATATATATATATATATTGTATATAAAGTTTATAAACATTAACATTAATATTGTTTAAACTTTTCTATACATTAAGGTATTAATGAAAGTTAATTTTTGTCAATTAGTGTGTTAGTAGTAGACAATTAAATACACCAAAAAGTTATAATCATTAACCTAAAGTGTTAGACTATATTTTATAGCCTAAAAAAGTTTGTTTTTGCAAACAACGACAACAACAACAACAACAAAAATCAAACAACAAATTAGATAAAAGTAGTTATATGTGTCCAACAATTAGAAAAACGGAAAAAATATATAAGACTTTACTTTAACATTAACTGTGAATTTAATTTATAATAATTTACTTATAATTAAATGGAAATTTTTCTAATTCAAAAAATAAATAAATAATTTATTGTATATATATATATAATATATATACTGTATACTTAAACTGTGTGTTTATAACCAAATAAATTATTTTAATTTTATACTTGATTTTTATTTATATTACTGTTACTGAATCTATTGAATATATTTTTATTTATACCACATATTTACACACACATATATATATATATTTATATATTGTATATAATGTATTATTATTATTATACATATACATTAATATATATATAGAAAATTGCTAAATAAAAACTACATATATATATATAAAAGTATTATATATATATATATATATATATAAATTTATCTAAATAGTTAATAGACAGTGGCATACATTAGACGTTTAAAGGCTATTAAAATAATAGAAAAAATAAATAAATACAACTCAACATTTATATTCATTATAATTACCAATACTATTAGCAATTAATTTCAGTTTATTTGTTTTAGTTTTAGTTTTTGCAATAGTCTTATAAAAATAATATCATTATTTCATATGTCATCACACAAACTAGTGTAACAAAAACTTATTTATTTATTTATTTTTTTACTTAATATATTAATAATATAAAGTGTTCCCAATTGTTTGTCGCTAAAAATAACTGTATGTCTTAAATACAGTATATATATATACAGTTTATATTAGTATTTTAATACATATTATTTTACTATTATATTTTGTTGTTGTTGTTATTGTCGTACAAAATCACTATTACTATTATTTTTATTGTTTTCATTGACTATACATTACAATACAGACACAGATAGTATAGTAGACACTATTTTTTTTTGTTGTTGTTATCAATAAGTTTGTTTAATGATAGGGACAGTTAGTTAGTTAGTTAGTTAATAAGTTAGTTAGATGATGATAATGGGAGGGTTGTATAGGGGGGACGACAGTTATTTATGATGTGCTTTTTCACACAYACACATTAAAACACAAATACATTAGGAATATATATATAWAAATAAAAATTGTTTGCATTTATTTATTTATTTATTTTTTTTTGGTTGATGTCTACAACAAAATTGAAGTAAAAWAATAATAATAATTGACATACATTTCTAGTGTTTAAGTGTAATGTTTAAGACATTTACTCACGTATTTCAAATGCAAACACATAACTACTAAAATGTTTGTTGGATATGGATGTGTGTGTAATCAATACACAAATAGATATATACATATAAAATAAAACTTTTAGACATCTCATCCATTGACTGACACATTGGTAATGCCTGTTATATACMACTATAAGTATATATCAAGTATTATATAATATACAGTATGATTACAATACTTTTATATATATAATATTAGGATGTGATCATCAATAAGACATAGTAGTAGTAGTAGTAGTAGTGAAAGCAAAAAAAAATACATTTGACTTAACAACACGTAATGAAAATGGCAAATAAATAATAACAACAACAAATATATATATATTAATATATAATATAATATTAAGTGATTTTTTTGCACTTATCATAGTATAAGAGAAACCGGAAGTAAATGTTTGAATAATGTTTGGCCCGTTATTTACTACTGTATAATATCTACAGTATATATATATATAAAAATATATTATATAATGTATTACATATCACTTGTAGGCCTCTAACTAAATCAACAACTACTCACTCACTCACTCACCCACTAAGTCTATATTGATGTTGATATTTAGCGTCTTTATATGTGGTTTATATCTGTATAATATGTGAATTGATGTCTAAACTTATCATTAAGCATAAAATAATATAYATATATATACACACAAAAACATTGACATATTTTTTTGTTCAGAGATATATTTTTTTGGTAATTATTTTTAGGAAAATATGAAAACATAGGTTTTTTTTCGTTAACTTTCGTTTTATTTTTCTTAATCATATTTTTATCGTATTTATTATATTAGATAAATTGAATTTAAAATCAAAATATTTAATGTGATTATATTTATTGCAATATATATATAAATAAAAAAAAACTTTTTTATCGTTTACCGCAATAGTTGTATTTATTATATAAATAGTTTTCTATGATTTATAGATATTAGTAAAATTTAAATAAATATATATTATATATATTTATAATGTATATTGAAATAAATAAATTCTTTAAAATAGTTTATATACATGTATTGTTTTAATATGTATATATATTGCAATAAAAAATAAATAAATCTAAATAAATAAATAAATAAAAACCTTTGAATTTTATTGATTTTGCTATTTAATAAATTTGTGACAAAATTTATAGAATTTAAAAAATAGATATTTGTTTTAATAATAATAATAATAATAAAATACATTTATACATATATTTGGGAAAATGTACTATTTTTAGCAATATTACGATACACATTATAACCTCAATGCTTTTTTTAATATTAAAAAAAATAAATATAATTTATATAAATTGAAAGTACCCGACAAACAAAATATCTAAATTGAATTTGTATTTTATTTTTTTTTCATTTGTATTCTAATATATATATATATATATTATAGTATACACTCTATATCTATGTTTATGTATAATAATAATATATTGCATATATATATATATATATATATATATATATATATATATATATATAAATATATAAAAATTGTTTGATACAAACTATATATATATATATATATATATATATATATATATATATATATATATATATATATATATATATATATACAGTATATTTATATTATTGTTTAGAGAATTATGTTAGCAGTAATAGAGATATTTATTTTTAAGAAAATAAAAAAAAATTTTAACTTAGAGTTAAAGAAAAAAATATAACATTTTATTTTAGAAATTACTGGTACTATTTGGGTAAATAAAAAAAATACTTTCAAAAATGCTATATTTTTTGTTGTTGATGATTTTTACAACAAAAAAAAATAACAATAATATTTTTATTTTAAAATTTTCCTTATATTTTTTTCCAAATGACCAAAATAAAAAAAAAACTTTTATTTTTCAACAATATTTTTAGGATGATTTCTATTATTTTATATATTTAATTTTGCTATTTTATTTTTTATTGATATTTATCGAATTTTCACAAAACTATTTTTGTCACCAAAATAAAAAATCTTAAGTATTTACTATTTTTTACTTTATTTTATTATATTATTATTATTATTTACTTTTCATCATAATTTACTTTTCCAGTGGTTTTAACTTTCAATTGCTTTTTGTGTAAATATCAACTGAATTATATGAAGTATATATTTTTAAATGAAAAAAATTATATATATTTTATAACTTTGAACATAAAATAGTTTATAATGTTGTCATCAATTTAAGCTTAAGTTATATATRTATTGTTAGATAGTAATTGAAATTATTTTGTTTAATGAATCAAATTAACATATTACTCGTATTATTCAAGATATCATATATTTATATAATATATATATATATACTGTATATATATTTAAATATAAAACACATATGTTATATAAATAAAACTTGACACCTATTAATTATTGTTATAAATATATACATATATAGTATATGTACAATATATACACAATATATACTGTATATAATTGTTTGAAAACAAAATTTCTATTTTAATTATATATCTAAAATATCGTAACCAAAATAAAATAATATGCAAATAAAATTAAATATGTCATATGATAAATATTATTATTATTTATTTGAATAGTACAGTATCTAAAAATTATCTTCAATGATACTGTTACAATGGTACTGAAGTTTATGGTAATGAAATTAATACATATTATTATTATTATTATTATAATATATCATTTTTATGAACTATCAAAAATTTTTTAGCTTACATATATCATACGGTATATCATATCAAACTGTATTATGAATCTATGAATAACATTGTAATATAAAGTTTATGTACTGTACAACTAATAAACTGATAAAACTGTATGAGTGTTGATAAAAATCACAAACTTGTTTGCATTTATTATCAATGAATAACTTATATTATAAGTTATATATATATATACTCATTGTCTGTTCCCATGTATATCCCAGTGCTCGTGTATGTGTATGTAACTTATATATATACAGTATATACTACAAGTTAGCTTATATAAAAATATAAATGTTATGCTAACAGTGGAAATCCGTGCGAAATAAGCACCGGTAACTCATAAACCGATATACAATAATATTGTGTACTTAATTCAATTCACGGACTACTACTACTACTTTAGCTAAATTGTAACAATATATACACACATATATATATATATATAGAAATTATTTGGCAACAAATAGTCGACTTAAAATATATTTTTTATAAATATAYCATAATTTTTATTTTATTTTTGTATACAGTTAACCCATAGATCATATGTTATGTTTGAAAAAAAGGCAAACATTGGCAAACTTTTTTTCCTCTCTCTCTCTCTCTCTCCAAGTGATGATTGCTTTGGTTTTTATACCATATATTTCACGGATAAGTTTCAATCGGTTTTTTTGTTGTTGTTTTTTACACAACATTAGTATTTCCTCAGCTTATACTATATATAGATAAGTAGCTGTCGTCCATCATATAAATGTGTGGCCATTGTTTGATACAATCGGTTTGATGTTTGCGCCAAATAAAAACTATTGTTTTTTTATATTAAACAAAAAATTGTTATTATAAAAAAAATTAGTGTAAAACATGTTGATTTTGATGACACAAAAATAATTAATTTATAATTCTAATATTTATTATTAAATTTTCTAACAAAATTTAGATTTATTTAATATATATATATATACACACAGTAGTAATGTATATATAAATAATTGACAAATTAGTTATGACAACAAATTTTTGTGTCTACTTTTATGTATGTATGTGTCACTAGAGCTAAACGTTAAGTAAATAAATGTGAAACACACAGAAAAAAAATTATATATAGATTTATATATCTATAAAAAAAATTGATAGATTGTATGTGTAAAGGCATTTGAACCCCAAAATAATATATATATAGTAAAACACAAACTAAATAAACATAATTTTTTATGAGTACTTATTTATATTATATATATATATATATATATATGTTTTATTTGTTGATTGACTGTTTTTTCACTATTTATTTTTCCAATAGTTATATATATATATAATGAACTTATCTCATAAAATATATTGTGTTGTTATTTTTAGTAACTTTATTTAAAATTCAACCCCATTGATTAAATAGTGAATTACAAAAAAATAATGAAAATATATATATATATATATATGAGTGTGTATGTGTATATATATATGTGTGTGTATATATATTTATTTTTTATTTTAGTTTGTTTAATCAAAAATAAAAGTATCATAGATATATAATACATATAAATTTTATATATATTGATTAAAAAACAAAATTATTTTTTTTTAAAAAAAACTTATATACTGTATAATTTTTTTATTTAAGTTTAATTTAGTATAGATTTACATTACAATTTAATATAATAGTATTTTCTTAATTAGCTATTATATTGCTGAATTGCCTGTTATATTAATAGATAACAATTTAATCTATTTTTTCAAAAACAAATTTTTAGTTGAATTTTTTTTTCATTTGTTATAAATAGTTTGATCACACAAAATGTGGTCAAAAGAGTAAGTGATTATTATGAGTGGGTGGGTGTGTAATAGAGAGTGAGAGAGAGAGAGAGAKAGATTTTTTTTGATAAAAAATTTCTTTTTATGTCCCGATTGTAAATCATTTTAATGGTCAGCTAATCGACATTCACGAGCCGTTACCACCACTTATATAGTATATTATGTGAGATGGGATGCCTAACAAAACACATACACACTTACATACAGACACTACTGGAGTTAGTTTATACAGTATATAACTGTGCTCTATATTTATAGCCTTCTAACAACTAAATACATGTAGTAGTAGTAGTAGTAGTAGTAGTAGTAGTACTGCAACTACTATTGATAGTAATAGTGGTAATCGTTTTAAAGTTTATTTTTCACTCGTGTCTTGACTTTAGTGTATTATTTTTTTCTGCCGAACTATTCATTTGTATTATATATAAGAAATTGAAATAAAATAAGAAAAAAAATATAATCTTATATATGAAGTGAAAAATTTTTGTTTGAATTTCTATAATATACAGTATATATATATTGGCTACATATTGACTGACTGTTTTGGATACTATATTTTATTTTATAAATATATAGATATATAGTATATAATGTTATATAAGTGAATATATATATATATATATAAATTACAGTATATTAAATACATAGTGTATAGTATCTAAAAAGCTTTAGATATATTTGTTATAATATTAAACAGATTATGTACTCATAGTATATACAATACTCATTGAAATATTATAGTATATCACAAAACAATATACCATACAATGAAAAATACAACATTTTTTTGTTGGTTTTGTTTATTTGTTTGTTTGTTTGGATTATGTTATATAAATCAATGATCCGTATAATAATTATATTAATAATATTACTATAAGAAAATGAATCTTTTTTTTGTTGTATTATTATTTTTATTATTTATGTTTATTTATTTTTTTTTGTCTTCAAAAAATTATTATATTAGTCAACATAGAGAGAGAGAGAGAGAGAGAGAGAGAGAGAGAGAGAGAGAGAGAGAGAGAGAGAGAGAGAGAGAGAGAGAGAGTGAGAGAGAGAGAGAGAGTGAGAGAGAGAGAGAGAGAGAGAGAAATACAGTAAATACTTGATATATATAAACACATTGTTATATCATTTTTTAAAGTATTGTCTTTCGCATAATAGTCGGTTTAAATCAATGGTAAACAATGTTATAATAATATTGTATTAGTGTTTTATATTATATAATATATTATACGATATATATATATATTAAGCCATATAAAAAAATTGCAAGAATAAATTCTGTTATTTATTAGTTTCAATAATAATAATAAAAAATAAATATTTTTCAAACATTTTTTTCTGTTCACATTATTTTTAAAAAAAGAAGATTTGTCTGTATTAATGAATAATGTATTTTAATTTATTTACATTTTCTTTTCATAAGATTAAAGTTGATTTTTGCAAATATTTAAAAAAAAAAGTTTATTATAGATATATATATTTTTAATTTTGATTTGATATATATATATACATATTTTATATTATTTTTTTCATTCATATTGTCATTAATTCACTATATTTAATGTTTAAAAGCCATAAATATTTATAAAGTATTGTAGATATAATATATATATATATATATATATATATATATATATATATTATACAGTAAATTTATATATAAAAAATTGAAATCTCATTATACTCTCTCTAAAAAAATTTATATGAAATAATTCAATAAATATTATCAATAGATATAACATATATTTACTGTACTAAAATTTATATATATATATATATATATAATACAAGTGATGGTCAATCATTGAAATTGAAAATACATTTTTTCTGAGGCTTATAATCTAATTTTGTTTGTCATCGCTATTAAATGTCATACAAGTATATATATAAAAATAAAATAAAAATCGTTGAGTATAGCAAAATACACAAAAAAAAAGATATTTATTCAATAAAAGTTCAAATAATATACTAAAATATATACACACAAAAAATCATATCAATTCAATAAAAAAAATACTACTACTGTAATCAAAATATATAAAATTATTTTTCAAAAAATAAAATCATTTGTGCATAAATAAATTTTTTTAGATATAATTTATACAATATAAGATATTGCTTTAATTTATTATCAATAGTTTTTACATAATTTTATTTCAACGATACGTTAGAGTATACTAATGATAATAAATGATTATTTTGTTTTTTATTATTATTATTATTATTATTACTACTACTGCTAATACTACTACTACTACTACTATATTATAATTACAAACGATAACTATTGTGTTATCTTAGTATACACTATAGTGTATATATATATAAACTATATTAGTTAGGAGACACAGACACATATCATATTATTTTTATATATATTATATATATGTTATGGACATGACTTGTATTTTTTATATACAGTAATACTTGTCATAAACTATACACTTCATTGTATGACAGGGTGAGAGAGAGAGAGAGAGAGAGAGAGAGACAATATCCATGATTTATATCCCCCGTTTTTACAATGATTGCATGCACGGGGTTTTGAGAGAGAGAGAGAGAGAGAGAGAGAGAGAGAGAGAGAGAGAGAGAGAGAGAGAGAGAGAGAGAGAGAGAGAGAGAGAGAGATGCAGACACCGGGAGATCTGTATTCACAATGACCTGTGTTTGTGTATGTGATTTGGAGGACAACCAGCATATACTGTATGGCAATAATAATTTTGTGTCTATCCTCTTTTTTTATATTTTGAATAGTCTGTCCACTCAAACAAACACATACAATGTGTAAGGGTTTGAGTAGTAAATAATAGGACACACATATAAACAATTTTTCACAATCAAAATCCCCAAATCGATATCAATCGTATACTAATAATATATATATATATATATATATATAATATATATTATAGTTATTTTTATATGTTTATAGTTAAGCATAGAAAAGAAGACTTATTTGGTATTACAATCAAACAACAGCACCACATAATGTATAGACAGGAATAGACATATATAGTATATATATATATATATATATATATATATATATATATATATATATATATATATATATATATATATATATATATATATATATATATATATATTATAACATACCAGTTCTGTATTGTACAGTACATACAGAATATACAGAGACAACATGTTTATCACCCGTTAGGATATACAGTACAACAACAACAACAACAGCAGTCATCCCAAAGAAATGTTAAATAAATGTATTGAATTGATCCAAATGTCTATAATTTTGGTGTTACTTTTATTTATGTTATGTTAGATCTCTCTCTCTCTCTCTCTCTCTCTCTCTCTCTCTCTCTCTCTCTCTCTTATTATCTATTTTTTTGCTACTCGTTCATCACACTCACACACACACACACACACACACACAYACACTAGCAATAACATACTGTCCATATATTATTTTTATATATATTACAGGTATATATAAATCTATATATTATGTCCAAAAATAACTAATTGAGTTACTCAGACTGAGAGAGAGAGAGAGAGAAATAAAACTAATTTTGTTTAGTTATAGTTATCTATTGTATACTATATATATATATATATATGACATCATAAACTTAACGCTGTAATCATATATTTGCTTAATTTTTATTTTGTTGTTGAAATAAAAATATATTTAAATCATTTAACAGTATATACAGATTTAAAAAAACTGTTCAGATAAAACATTATGTTTTTTTTATTAATTATTAATTATTAATATTTTTATCGCAGGACATCCATACACTAAATCTGAGTGAATTTCAATACATTCAGACTAATATAACTGGCCTTACATTACTTGATCCGAGGGGACAGGAGATCGGTTACGCACAGAGAGATTGGATAACTGGAAAAGTGCATTCAGCCGTCAAAAAAGTCGTACCGGTATATTATATTATTCAATATATATTATGACAAACATATATATATATATAGGGTAGCTAAAGGGGGGGGGTAGGGGGTAAAACCTCTTACCCCCTAAGATCGAGAATTTTTGGATCTTACCCACAACCCCTGACCTGAAGTCAAAAAGTTAGGGGGTCTATACCCCCAAACCTTTTCGAGTTTTTTTTACCATTATTACCCCACCCTATATCCCCCTAAAATCGAAAACCTTTATCATATATATATATATATATAATGATGAATACAATTATCATTATTATTATATTTTTTTTAAAAATAAATATATTTATGATTATTATACAACAAATATATTTATACAGTATATTCTGTTTTCAATATTAATATATATATATATATATACATAGAATTTATTATTATTACTTTAGTAACTATTTATTTATACTGTATTTATTAAAATTTATATAATTTATTTTATTTACCATAATATGTCTATTATTAAATAATTAGAGATAAAATTCAATAAACAAATTAAAATTAGTTTATAAATGATATACAGTTTATTTATATATATACTGTATATAATTCATATATGTATTTATTAATATGTATACAATATAACCACTATAACATTAATGAATTTCAACTATTACTGATATATATATATATATATATTAATATAAACAATATATACTGTATATATAATGTATTTTTATTTAGATGTATATATTGTATATCATATATAGGCATTGCTAAGAAATATATGGTAATACATATTCATTGGGTCAGAAAATCAATAATTAACATTATACTGAACTCTACAATAGATACTGTACTGTATTTACAGTATATGATAGAAAAATAAGGAAACGTTAGATAAATATACTGTATATTACTGTATATATATATATACAATAATTTTATGTATACCACATACAATAACACTGTATATTGTATATAAAATTGAAAGATAGAGTTAATGAATATATAGTACACACATATAWATATAAAGATACATAAAAGTAAACATAAATGTATTTTTATAATATCCAATGTTAATTGGAAATTTTTTGTTATATATATATATATATAAAACAACAATAACATAGTATAGTAGATAGAGCACCGGGATGACAGCGATAAATTGAATGCCATCACATTACATAAGATAGTTAAAAATAAATAAATATATATTTTTTGTGTATAAACAGTATAGAATTTATTTAATATATTTATTTTTGTTATCACATATATTATTCTAGCATATAATAGTTTATTTTAAATATATTAAACATATAATTTATTTACTGTATAAATATATAGTATATTTTTAAAATTTATTAAATTTTTTAAAAATATATATATTCGTGCTATTTGTTTGTATAAAAATCAATCAATATATTATATATTTATATATAATTATTTTATATTTAATAATTTCTAATTCCTAGTATTTTTTTATCTTAATTTTTTTCTATAATGGCTTTTCATCGTGTCTTTTAAAAAACTAATAATAATATTTAACTGCATATGGATTCACACACACATTCACATACATACACACTTACCCACTCATCATCATAATATCGATATAATCTTATATATATATAAATATATATATATATATATATATATAGACGACAACTGCCTTAATATACGATTCTGTGACCCTCTTTGCCAAAGCTGTCGATGACTTTGAGCGCTCGCAACAGCAATCAATATCATCGTCGATGCAATCAATGCCAACAGTGCCGATGGTTGGGTGCGAGAGCCGCGATCCCTGGCCTTATGGGACATCGCTTATCAACTTTATGAAAGCCGTAAGTGTTTTGTTCGTGTTTTGCTATCTCTCTCTCTCTCTCTCTCTCTTTCTTTCTCTTTATCTATCAGACTGTCTGTATATCAAAAATACTACACACACTTACCATAAGTTATCGGTACTCTCACTCCTACCTAACCTCCCTTTCCTTTCTCTCTCTCTCTCTCTCTCTCTCTCTCTCTCTCTTGTATTTTCATCATTTATTCCTTACAATACTGAGTACAGCAACACAATCATCCCTTTCCTCTACATTTCTCTCTCTCTCTCTCTCTCTCTCTCTCTCTCTATTTCTTTCTCCATATTATAGATATCTTTACCCATAATAATGTGTCTAATATACAGTACATATACACAAAGTTCATGCTATCAGTCACTGCTATACTGATAGTCATTATTAATCGTTAGTTTCATTCAATTTATTTATTGAATCTCTTATTACTGTTAATATATGTTATTATTATTTTCTATATTCTGTATAAACTGTATATATATATATAATATATAAATTTATATTCTGTATATTTATTTCAATGATTTTTTTTGCTGTTATATATAGTTTTTTGATATTATGTTTCTCTCACTTAATATTTTTGGACAAATTTTTTTTTTGCTTATTTTTGTTTTATCTAATAGGACATATTTTATTTTGTCATTATTATTATTATTATTATTTTATTGTTGTTGTTGTTGCTGTTTTCAATTGTATTTCAAATGTAATTGATTGCGACAAAAGCATTAATGGCTGCAAAAAAAAAATTATGATAATAATAATAATGATAAAACAACAAAAAACAAACAAAATAAATGAGAAACTTATACATTGAATTAAATTTAGTTATAATTAACACTATTATTATTATTATTGTGGATAAACATTATTAATCATTAGAAATACAGTTTTTTTATAGTWTAGAAGTTTTATATGAAATAWATATATATATATATATAGTATATAATATATTTGATAATTTATATAATGTACATKTATACTGTATTTAATAATATGTGATTGATAATAGTTTAGTTTGTAATAAATATTTTTCTTACTATATATAATATATATTATTATTATATATATATAATACAATGTTGTTATGCCATATAATTTATTATGATATAATAATTAATATATAAAGATTTTTTTATTTGGCTATAATTTATATAAAAATAAAGTTTTAAAAAAAATTATATTTAGTTAATCTGTTTTTTTACATATATATAAAACATGTGTAAGTTTTTGTAAAAATTAAATTTTGCATAAATAATATTTGACTGATATTTTTTCTTTAAATTTTAATATAATAATAATCAGTTTATTACATGTTTTATTATTATTATAATAGTACTGTAAAATTATATTTAAAAAAACMAAATATGAATATTTCTTGTAATTTAAAATTTATAGCCTTTTAGTTTGTATKTAAAATATTTATTTATTTATTTATTTATACCTCAATTTTGCCATTTTTATAATAAATATTATTTGCATACAAGTCATTGCAAAAATTGAGTTCTCAATTTTTTTTGTGGATAATAACATAATAATATATAATATATGTATTAATACATTATTTTGTTAGAAAACATAGAGAGAGAGAGAGAGAGAGAGAGAGAGAGAGAGAGAGAGAGAGAGAGAGAGAGCTAAATATTTGCAAACAGTTTCTCATTTGTTTCACATTAGATTTTTATGGGAGGGGGGGAGAAAGTTTAATATGAAAATTTTATACATAAAATACATATACAATATATATATATACTGTRTATATAYATACAAGTATATGGCATGAGTGATGAATAACTATATATATATAGATTTTTTTGTAGAAAATTATTTTTAAACAAAATCTAAAAGTTATGAATAAATTGCATATATTATAGACTATACAGTATATCAGAACATAAATAGATTATATTATATTATATACAAAAAATAAAATACAATATAAAAATTTGCTTTTCATATATAGTATATACTATATATATATATATACTGTAAATCTCTCTCTCTCTCTCTCTCTCTCTCTATATATATATATATGTTTTTATATAGCAAATTGTAAAAAACAATCCATTATTTAGTGTATGTATGCTATGTTATGATACCCCACATTATTAATAACAACAACAACAAAAATATTGAGAAATACATTATAGAAATATTAGTTTAAATTAATTATAGTACACACACACAAAAAGTTTGTAATTTTTTTTATTATTAAGTTATGCATTAGCTATTATAAGATTATTATTATTATTACAACACAATTGTATATTATGTTAATGTCTAACACACACAAACAAAATTATTATATTTTTTACAAGTTTTTAAGTTAATTTGTTTTTAGTTTTTTTTGTCAGAGAAATTAAATTTCACATAAGTTTTGAAAGATTTTATTTAGTCTTTTTCTAAACACTACATATAATATAAATATCTAGTGTTATATTTATCACAAAWATATATATATATACTGGGAATTTAGGTTTAAGGGTTGCCAACAAAATATAATTGAATCAATTTTTTTTTTAAAAAAACTATAATAAAAATTTTTGATATTCGTCCAAAAATTTTAGTTATTATAAAAATAATATTTAGTATATATATTTTTTTGTGTCAATTGGTATACAAGCATAAACTTAATAATTTACAGTATATTGAATATATATATAGTATTGTTTTTAACTCTCTCTCTCTCTCTCTTTCTCTCTAGTAGTAGTAGTAGTAGTAGTAGTAGTAGTAGTAGTAGTAGTAGTAGTAGTAGTAGTAGTAGTAGTAGTAGTAGTAGTAGTAGTAGTAGTAGTAGTAGTAGTATTTACATGTATTTATTATGATAATATTTTTTAATAGTTATAAAAAAATATATCAACTAATTGTATACATTATATACATTATATTATAGAGTAAATAACAAACAAAAAATAATTTTACATTTATYATCTAAATATCTACAATATGTTACAATACATTATAAATATGCTTATCTTATGAAAAATATTAAAAGCTTTATATGTTATGTATTTTATATTGATTTTACTTATAATACACAATAGTATACTATATTTATTGTTAAGTGCAATTGTTATTTTCATTATTATTATTATTATTATTATCGTTTCAATTGTTTATAATACATCAGTGATGCTATTGTTTATAATACTGTAATTATTTTATATTAACCATTATTGAACGGTACTTCAGATATATTATAATATACTAAATAATATAATATTTATATTAATAAATATAAATATATATGTATCATATTATATATTATAAACACAAAMATATTTATATGCATTATTTGAAGTTATTATAAGTGCTATTATTGTTGTTGTTGTAATGATAATAACAATAATAACACTTTAATAGTAATAATAATAATAAAAATACTGTATTAGTAGTTATAATGATAATACTTCTAATGCAATGAATTGTTAAACAAAATTACAATATTTTTTTAAAGTATCGATTGAATATATATACTGTACATTATGTCTACAGTATATTATTGATAAAAATTTTAGTCAATGATCTGTTTTGCAAAAAAAATATTCTGTGATATATATATATGTGAATATAGTTTGATAAGACATTGTTTTATATGATTTGTCTACCAATACTMTCTCTCTCTCTCTCTCTCTCTCTCTCTCTCTCTCTCTCTCTCTCTCTCTCTCTCTCATTCACTTAGTCATCCGTTTGGATCATCTMATGCTTGTACTCAATAGAGAGAGAGAGAGAGAGAGAGAGAGAGAGAGAGAGAGAGAGAGAGAGAGAGAGAGAGAGAGAGAGAGTAAGTGTTGGTTTTTTATATAAAAATAGACATCGATTTCAATAAAATAAAATAAAAAAAAATATTTTTATATATAAATATTTCTTACAAATTTAACTCAAAAAAAATTCATTCAATACATAAAAGAAATATTTCCAATTTTATAAGTTATATATAATATATATATTCTTTTTATTATTATTTTTTTTGAGTTTAATATTTGAATGCAAAAATTTATAATTTTTATGATTTACCAAAAAAAATAATATAACAAATTTTGAAGTTTATTTTTGTTGGCATTGCAAAAATGAATTATTGAATATATTTTATATATATATATATATATATATATATATATATTTACATTACATAGATTATAACATACATACAAACTATAACTATATATATATATACAGTATTTTTGTATGTATGTTATAATCTATGTAATGTAAATTATTTATTATAACATTTTATTAATATATAATTATCCATATTTATTTTATTAAACAATTTTTATTTATTTAATTTATTATTAATATACATAGTTGTTGAAATTATCATTTATTTTAAAAATTATTTAAATATATTATTATTATACATTTTATCAATGAATGAAACATTTAATAAAAATAATAATTATACCAAATTAAAAAACAAATTATTTAAAGTAATATATTATTTGTTTAATTAATATTTTTGTTGTTTCTATTGATAAATAAAAATAGTTTTTATTTCTATTGTTGTTGAGTGGAGACAAACATCTCAACAAATACAATGTATTGTACAATATATTGTACTTTAATATATATCCTACTATTTATAGGTACAATCTTTTTAAAAATACTACTGTCCTTAATATATATATATATATACTGTATATATATACTCTATATGTAATAGTCTATCGGATTAACKGCTAATATATAGCCATAACGTGTAGTCAATATATATTTGTTTAACTTTGCTATTACTTTATTATTTATAAAACATTATATATATATATATTGATAAATGTTTTATAAGACAGTGTGTGTGTGTGTGTGTGTATRAGTGAGAGTRTATAAATGATACGTTTTTWAAAAAAAAATTATAAAAAATTTTCCGGCTTTTAAACAATGTATGTCTGGGTTTTTTTTTTGTTATCGATTTAATATTTTTTTTGGGCAATACTTTTCCAGAGATGATATCTCGTATAAACTTTATATATATAAAACGTATATATACTTAAACCTGTCTTCAATTGATATAATATACAGACATCGATATCATTGACTAAAACGAAATGTTAGAGAATATTGTAAGTGAGTTACTGAATGAGTGCGTGAGTGGGTGAGTGTGTGTGTGTTGAGAGAGAGAGAGAGAGAGAGAGAGAGAGAGAGAGAGAGAGTATTATGTATGTACTGATAGTAAAGACCGATCAAAGGATGCGTGAAAGTGATGGCTAATGGATGTGATGTGAAATTGTATGACTCAATGGATCTAAAATTATTATTATTATTACTTATATATATAGTTTTGTATGTGATATTTCTTGTCATTGACTTTCACTAATAATATTACGTTTTCTCTCTTTCTTTCTTTTTTTCTTTCTTTTTCATCTCTAATCAAAAATCTCCAAATAAGTTGACAAAAATCTTAGTTAAGAGAGAATAGAGAGAGTGAGTGAGTGAGTGAGAGAGAGAGAGAGAGAGAGTTATAGAGAGAGAGAGAGAGAGAGAGAGAGTTATAGAGAGAGAGAGAGAGAGAGAGAGAGAGAGAGAGAGAGAGAGTTATATATATATATATATATATATATATATATAGAGAGAGAGAGAGCAGAGGTTTTTGGCAATTCTTGTGTCATATTTTGTGTGACATTATATTGTCTGCCAATTCTCCAGACAGGCGTTTAAACACTCGGATAGAAAAGACTCTTATATTTGAGTTAAAACTTCATTGACATTCAAGTCATGGCTATATAACATATATATTATATATAAATATATATATATATATATATCTGTGCAGCAGATTGTATAGAGAAATGGGATGTATAGAGAGTACGAGTGAAAAATAGTGAGTGAGTGAGAAAAAGAGAGTAAGAGAGAGAGAGAGAGAGAGAGAGAGAGAGAGAGAGAGAGAGAGAGAGAGAGAGATACTAATATGTTTAAAGATATATAGCATACTGTAAACTGTATAACTATAAGATAAGGGAGACGACAACAACAACAACAACAAAAATTATATCAATAATTTGCTGGCATTTAAGTAGGCGATGCCAATGCTTTACTAAGCAAAACAAAAAATAATATATATATATATGGATATATAAAACAAAGTAAAAAATAAATAAATAACTAAATTTACCAGATATTTGCCCGTTCATTGAGCGCACAGTTAGCTTAGTTATCTACTAGACTTGAGAAATATATATATATATACAGTATATAAGTGCTACCCTATCCACAAAAATACTTAACTATTGTTAGTTATATACAGTTTATTTCAAATCTAATTGATTGGCTCATAATTTTTTTTTGTTTTGTTTCATATGAATCATATATAATATATATAATATTATTTGCTTGGATTTAACGCTAACATGATTTTGCCTTAGTTTACAAAAAAAATTGTTAGACTATTTTATTCTGTATATATATAGAGTATATACTATATATGTTTTTTGTTTAGTAATTATTTATATATATATATATCTATATCTAGGACAGGGAGATGCTATTAGTACGGGTATTATTTTTTATGAGTTTCCGGTTGTAGTATTAAATTATGTAATTATTTTAAATAGTTGTGTTAAACAGTTTTGTTGTTGTTGTTGAAAATTTCATAAATACTGTATTTACTGTATAATAAAATTTATTATATAATATAATAACAATAAATATAATTTATGAGATTTAATAAATTATACATTTATGTATATTTTATATAACAATTATTTTTTAATATATATATATATAATATAAGAGTTATACAAGTTATATAGTAGTAATGAATATGTTTTAAATAAATTTAATAAATATTTTATGATTTATATATATAAATATAAAAACATATACAGTATTATAAACTACTAGTAATACTAAAAAATATGTTATTGTATAAGATTTTACTATTAATTTACATTTTCATGACAATATAATAACTGTTTAAATTATTATTATCATTTTATTAAAATAGTTTTGTATAATATTTTTGAAGTTTATTAATAATTTAATATTCTACTATTTGATTTGCATAAAAATAATTAATTTTTAATTTATAAATATTTTTAAAATATTTTATGCTTTCAATATATATATATATATACAACAATGCAACTTATAAATTAATAATTATATATAATATATTTATTTAGTAAATTATGTTTTTATATTAAAAAAATAAGTAAAAATTAGATGAAGTTATTTTAAAAATTGATTTTGTCTCATTAATAATTTATTATTATATTTATATATTTTTGACTCTAATGTCTAATGAATTTGAATTGAAAATAATAATAATAATCTATACATATATAAGTCATGTATAGTATTTTATACCATATTATACATAAAACTTTTTTTTTGCCATCAACTCTATGAATAAATAATTGATTTTTATTATTATTTTTCATTTTATTTTGTATATAATTTTAAAATTTATTCTAAATGACAGTATTTTTGTTTTATTTTATTTTATTTTTGTTTTTTAAAAATTTGTTTCAAACAAATCTTAATGGTGTCTCAGATATACTTAATTTTAAATAGAAATAAAACAAAATAATATTATATACAAAAAATATATATATAAAAATACTATTTTATTGATTAAAAGTTTTGTTGACGAGAAAATTATATATAAGTTTTTTATATTCTATAAAATTATGACTACTTTGCATAATTTTTTGCTGTATATATATAGATATATATATATATATGTAATATATATTCAAATATAATATATTATACTTGATATGAATTATATAAAAATATATTTATTTTTTTGAATAAAACTAAAAACGAAATTTAATACATATCTATACATATCTATATATATCTATATTTATTTATATCTTTTAAATAAAATTTATTTATTTTTTTATCATAAACTGTGAATACTATACTACAGTATAGAAGTATTTTACATTAGCTATACTATTAAAATATTAGTGTATATTAAATTAAATATTGTATATAAATATGCAAAATTTGGTAAATAATTTTTAGCGCAATGTTTTTTATTTGAATTTTGAATATGTTTTGCATAACTTTATCATCAAAATTGGCTCTCATTTTCATATATCAAATAAAATGCAAAACATAGTGATAAACTTCGATAGAGAGAGAGAGAGAGAGAGAGAGAGAGAGAGGAAGAGAGAGAGAGAGAGAGAGAGAATTATACTAAAAGATTTTTTTGTTGAGTAAATCAAATCTAAACACCAGATTTTATAAAACCTATTTTCATAATCATTGAACTCTCAGATGATTTTGTAGAAAAAAACATTAGTTGTAAATATAAATATATATATATATATTGAAAAAAATGTTTTCTAAATCTATATCAAATATATGCATACATAGTGTACATTATATGCATTTTAGTTTAATATTAAACTCTCTCTCTCTCTCTCTCTCTTATTTTTAAAAAAATATATATATAAGTAATATATATATAAATACAATTTAAACTATATATATTCAATATAATAATATAAAAACAATATATCCATACAGTAGTATATCAAAATGTTTACACAAAATATTTTATACAAACAAAATATTATTATTATTTTTTGGTGTTGCGATTTTCCATCATATTATAGGAATTTTATTTTACTAGATATTTGTTAAATTACATTATAATACATGTGATATGTTTGACACATTATTATTTTTCAAAAAAAGTCATTTTCACACACATATATAGTATATGAATATATTTATTGATATATAGTATATACAGTATATATATATATATATATATATATATATATATTTATATATATAAATGTTATCATTTTTCTACAGTAGTGAATGTTTGAGAAATTATATACTAAATACTATGCGAAACATTGCTTTACATTATTATTACTATAAATATCAAAAGATTATAAAAATAGTCTATAAATCTATGATATTATAGGAAATAAATTGATTTCAATAATATATATATATATATATATATATATATACTGTAATTCATATAAATTTCTCCATAAAACTAAAAACTCGATTTCATTTTAATAGATCATAAGTCTTAAAAATATATAGAAATTGTCTGAAATTTTATTATAATTTTTTTTTATATTTTTGATTATCTTGTCTAACAAAATGCTTTTAATAATTTTTTTTATATATATCTTATTTTCATCGGCAACAACAACAACAACAAAACTGTATGTTTTTAAGTCTAATGTCGTGGGACTGAGTGGACCATTGAAATTGGATAGGAATGGCCAACGAAGCGACTTCACGCTCGACGTACTGGAGCTCAAAAAGACCGGCTTTGAAGTGGTAAGTGATATATCTATTACTTTAATATATAAATCTAAAAAAATATATATATATAATACAGTATCTATAATATTATGTTTAAAAAAAGTAGATATATTAATATCTCTTACATATTATTAGTTTTAAGGGGAAAAAACTGTACTTTTTTTTTATTGATGTACCGAACAGTTAGAAAATACAACAACAAAAAAATTGAATTTTCAAAAATCATTATAAAATTTTTTTTATCATTATTAGTATTTTACTGATATTAATAATAAATTATATGTAACTGTTGTGTTGTTGTCGTTGAATTGACACAAGTTTTTTTTGTTGGTTTAGTTTTTTTTTGCTGCTTTTACATTTCCATAAAAAAGTACAATTTGTATTGTATGAAAAATTTATTATAATTTACTCAACATTTTTTTTATATATAAAAATTTATGCCTCAAATTGTTATCATTAAGTGTTATATCTATTTTTATAACAATAATAACAATTATAATTATAATTATTATTATCATTTGAAATGTAAAAAATTCATGATTTAAGCGAATTGTGATCTCTCTTTCTCTCTCTCTTTCTCTCTCTCTTCTCTCTCTCTCTCTCTCTCTCTCTCTCTCTCTCTCTCTCTCTCTCTCTCTCTCTCTCAATGTGCGACTACATGACTATTACATTACAATTAAAGATTAAAAAAACACTAATTAGTGTCGAGTTTTTTCTGAGAGCWGATATATATATATATTTCCAGAATATTCTGTAATATAGTATATAATATCTCATTAAATTCTTAATGCTTATAAATTTAATAGGATATATATATATAAGAAAATAGTATATTATTTGGTATAATAATTAATTTACTGTAAAACTCTCTCTTTTTATATATATATCTATCTATATTTTCATGACTTTTACTTTATTATTGTATTAAAAGGTTAATAAAGTATATAATTATATTAAATGACTGTCTCGACAGTATATTTAGTAAATAAAATTTTAATTTGACTTTATTTTTATTTATTTTTTTGGTTAACTTTTATTATGTGTTATTTATTTAATCATTTTTCTCAATATTTTTATTTATTAGTTTTCTATTG
Source organism: Oppia nitens (assembly GCF_028296485.1). Taxonomy (NCBI): domain Eukaryota; kingdom Metazoa; phylum Arthropoda; class Arachnida; order Sarcoptiformes; family Oppiidae; genus Oppia; species Oppia nitens. Next base: position 87,191 of record NW_026533243.1, read on the forward strand.
ATAATTATTAAGATTTATCTATATATATATATATTTTGCAATTAATAAATAAATTTTTCATTATTAAATTATAATAAATGATAAATGTAATGAAAAAAATTATTAATAATATTTTAAGATTTTGATATAAAAAACTTTTTTTTTAATTCTATATGTAATTAAAATAAAAATTTCTAGCATTTATTAGTCTTCAAACTAATTTGAATAATTATAGTAAAATTTTTGTCCAATTTTATTAATTATGTAAATATTAAATGTACATTATCTTATATATATATATATATATGTTTTTTAATGATAGATCGTATATATATATATATATATATATATATATAAAACTAAAATATTCAAAAAATAATTTTTATCTAAGATTACTAATTAAATTAATTAGTTATTCATATGAATCAAATTAAATAATCATAATTTTCATAAAATTTACATAAATTTTACTATAATTTTTTATAAGTTAAAATTAAATATTGTAATTAGTTTTAATATTTTTAAAACTATATTTTTATTAGTGTAAGTTAAGATTTTAAAATATATTTTTTAGCAGACATTGCATAAATTAAAAAATTATAATAAATTTTTTAAAAATTTATTTATAAAAATATATATAWAWATATATATATAAATATATATACAAATATATAATGAAATTATGTTTTAAATAATTTTAACTTTATATAATTGAAAATAAATTATTACTTTTACGACTTTCAAAACAAATAAATATTTGAAACAAACAGTTGATCTATAAATAAATTTTGACAGATATTTAATGTCAACAATAATTGAATTTTTTTAAAAAAATCTAAATGCTTACTAAAATTTACATAAAAAATATTAAATAAATTTATTTAATTGATAATTAATTTGTTGTAAAGTTTAAGTAAAATATTTATCAATTAATAAAATTGTTTTCAAAAAATATTTACTTAAAAATTATTTTATATTTTTTAAGTTTTGCAATTAAAATTAATTACTTTTTATCATATTAATGATAACAATAATTACATAATAATTTCCCGTAATATATATATAATAAGTGTTTATAATTTTATTTTTCCCATTTTTATTATTGTTGTTTTGTTGATAAAATTTAATTAAAAATTGCATATTTAATAGTAAATATTGTAATTAGTTTAATAGTTTAGACATATTTTTCTTGAAATTTTTATTAAAATTATTTGGTTAGAGTGGCGTTTAAATTAATATTTCATAATAAAAAAAATAATATGAATAATAATATAATGATTTTAATCTCAATTTTAGATTATAATTACAAATAAACTTTTAGTATTTTTTTTAATCTTAAATAAAAATATTTAATATACTTTACTTTATTAATTAAAATTGATTTTGTTGTACAGATATAGTACTGTTGATATTAAAATTAAAATCAATCATTTGTTATCAATGATAATGTAATTTTGATGTTCGCTATTATTATTAAATTTTTAATATATATATATTTATATAAATATTTACGATAAAGTTTAAGTAATATTGCGATAAAATTGCGATACATTTAATTTTTGTCACTTAATTTATTATAGAGTATTGTATATATTGCAATATACAGTAAATATACTGTATATAAGTTATTATAATTTTTTTTTTAATAATATTAAAAGCAAAATATAATAATAATATAGCAATATATAAGTATACTATATGTTTATTTTTATATAATAATAATAATAATAATAATACTCAGATACAGTATATTAGAAAATAAACAGTTTATATATATATATATATTATATATATAGTAAACACTAATTTATCTGTATTAAATAATCATTAAATGGTTTATATATATATTTTTTTTATACAATAGACTACATGTATAAGCTTAATATACTACTGTATATACTATATATTATATGATAGTTTTTAACAACAACAACAACAAAAAACTATAATGATAATTTACTGATTTTTAAAGTTTTGTTTTTTATTATTATTATTATTATTTTTAAAGCGACTAGTTTAATTTAAGCTTGGATTTAATAAATATAGCAAACAAACACATAAATTAATGAAAAATAAAATAAAATTATAGAAAAAACTAAATCAAATTAAATACATATAATAATAACCAGTTGAGTGCACACAATTTGGGGTTATTTTTTGAAAAGTTTTTATTTTCAGTAAACATTAAACAAATAAATTAAAGTAAATGCTTATATGTTATATAATAGTATATGTTACGTACATACAGTAATTGTATGGTTTATATATCTGTAAAAATTATATTATAAAAAGTATATAAAGAATATATATATATATTTAATTTTTGTATATACAGTATCCATATATTGGGTATATATATATATATATATAGTTATTAATTTTATTGTATTATAGACTTAAAATGTTTCCACATTAATATAGTTGTCTATTGAAAAAAAATTGTACTAATATTTTGTGTGTGAGATTTTGTTGTAGTTTATTGTATGTACTGTATGTGTGTATGTGTTGTTGTTGTTGTTGTTATGTAATAATAAAGATTTCATCTTTCCTATTGAAAGGAGTATTAAATATATATATATATATATATATTATATTTATATCTATTAATATATATATATATATATATATATATACAGTATTATATATATATAAGAAAAATAAATAAGTCGGAAATTTTTTGGTAAATCTTAATGTCTAGTAATAAGTGTAGAAATATGTTACACTGAATTGTATGCTACATATAATTTTTATTATAAAATAATAATAATCACAATAAATACAATGCTTTTTTTGATTAAAAGACTCTCTCTCTCTCTCTCTCTCATTGAATGTGATTTTCTTTTGGAAACATATTTTTCAGACAGCAATATAACATACAGAATATTCTTGACTGTTATGAGTGTATATATATGTAATAAATAAATGAAATATATAGATATATTTTTTTGCTATTGTTGTTGTTATATTCAGACAATTATTCTATAAATAAGACATATTTTATATATGAAATAAAATTGTTATTAACTAAATATTATATACTGTATATACAGATATTTACTTTGTATGTTACGCTATATTTTGTTGTTGTTAAGTATTGCTGTATTATATAGTTTGTTATGAGTGAATAATTTTTGGTGTTTTTTAAATGTAATTTAATTTTGTTTATTATTTCATCAAAATAGATATATAACATAAAAAAACATTATATTTACTTATATATATATATAACAATAATAATTTAGTATTTACTGCAATATTGTCTGCAAAATGTGTAATAAAACACAAGCAAATTGGTTGCATTAAAAATATTTTTGCGGTTATTATATTATATAATAATACTATATATATAGATAAATTTATATACTTAATAAAAAACTATGTTATTAAAAAATAAATAAATTTTTATTATCATATAATAAACATATTAAAAAAAACTAAGCATCGTATTTAACTAGCATAATGTAATTTGATTTAATATTGCTAACAAACTAATAATATAATATAAACCATAGACAATATACAGTACTGTATATATAAAACATATAAAATATATATTTTGATTTTATTATATAACAACATATTTTATGTTTTATGCGGTATATACTGTATTTATTTATATATAAATAAAGCTCATTATAAATATAGTTATATTATTGTTGTTATTATACAACAACAACAACAACAAAAATTTGTTGGTATTTGTAAGTAGATGTTTAAATTACTGTTGAATTTATTTTTAGTGCACGAAAATTTTTTTTTAACAAAAATTATATTATTCATAAAAATTGAATTTCTACTCTTATTTTGCATATACAGTATATATATATTAAAATAATATACTGTATATATATATATATATATATATATATATATATATATATATATATATATATATATATATAGTACTGTAGTGCTACTGTATGTCAAATATTTACAGTTTTATGTAAATAAACAGTTTTAATGAGTTTGATTGACATCGTCTTTACCGAAATAAAAACAATATATATATATATATATATATATATAAACTGTATATATATAAATAATAATAATAATAATAATATAGTAGAATATTCTTAATTCTGTTTTAAACATATATTTTATACATAAGCAGACTATACTGTATATATATATTGAATATATTATATATATTTTTAAAAAATACTGAATATTTATTTGTTAAGTACTTTTGTTAGTAAAGCTTTAGTACTGTATTTTGTTTTTCTAATAAAAATAAACTAAAATAAAAATAAAACTCAAATTTTTGATGGCATGTTTTGACACTTCATATACTAATGAAAATAAATAATATAATACACATATACTCTCTCTCTCTCTCTCTCTCTCTCTCTCTCTATATATATATATATATATAAAAGATTAATATTATTATTATTGTTAATAATATTGAAGCAAATTTTTAGATTTAAAAATTAGTTGTTTTGTTTTTTTTGTTGTTTATGCAATTACATAACAAATTTTTGTTTTGTGATTTTTAATGAATTTACAGTATTTATTATTTATATTCATAATTAATTATTATTAATAATGAATATAATCAGTTAATAAATAAAATCATATTTGTTTTCAATTTTTATTTAAATAATTTTTCTATTAGTCACTATATTTGTTAACAAATAAATATATATATATATATATATAAAATATGTTATAATTAAAAGTCGAATTGTTAATTAATTAATTGTAAAGTAAAATAATTTTCTAATTTGTGTGATAGATAGATTTTTAACATTTAATTTTATTAATCTATATATATAATATGTTAATAGTTTACACTATTATATCTAGATTTTTATAAATACAATTGGATAACACAATGTTTAAAATGTATTGTTAGATATATTATAATATTATAATAATAATAGTTATATAAATACAAAAAATATCTCTATTTATGTCTTTACTGTAAATTTATTGTGTGTTTGTTTGTGTGTGTATTGACTATAAATACTGTAGTTTTTATTGTTGTTGTTATTGTTGTAATACATTTATTTTGTGTCTGCAAAATAAAAATCGGAAATATATATATATATAATATATATATATTCAATATATCAATATATTTCACACAATATATTTGTTGCAATACAAAAATTGATTTACAAAACACAACATTATATTTGCATTTTTCTATACATATATACAATGTATATATATATATATAGTATGTCTGTACTGACATAACAAATATCTAAACAACTAAACAAATTGTCATTTCATATATTTTTAGTGTAAGTTTGTTAAGCAATTATAAATATACACTATATATATATTTCTATGCTTTTTTTGGGTAAAAAATATTTGTAAAAA
>NW_026533243.1:97500-112500 GCF_028296485.1 Oppia nitens
TCAGCATATTGTATTAAAAGTAAAGCTAACACAGAAAAAAAATTTGGAGACTAATGATATGGACACATGACTAAATCACATGACTAATATTTAATAAGATAAAAAATATATTATATTAGGTTTCTATTAAAATAATATACTTATTAATGTATCTAGAATAAGTTATAAAACAACAAGTTATACGTACACCAATAGTAATTAATTATTCAAGCAATTAAAAAAAGTTAACAATAAATATCGTCAGTAAAATTTTTATAGTCATACAAATTTTTTTTAGTGTAACTTATTAATAGAAGTAAATTATCCAAACTGTCTAAAGAATTATAGGACAATCCGTTCTCTGGTAATAGTCGTCATTAAATAATTGACGAAAGTTTTATATGTGAGAGAGCTGTCTATGGGTTTCAGTATCGATACGGTCTAATGGTGTCTATAGTATCTATAGATTCTATAGTATGCGTACACAACGTGTAATACACACACACACACACACATACACACACTTAATATAATTTTAAACACATTATATCCAATTGGATTATCAATACCAGTTCACTACTACTACTATTAACTATTAGCTAACTTTGTGTGTGTATGTGTTTGTGTATGTATGTGTGTATGTATGTGTATATGTATGTGTATATGTATGTGTGTGTATGTATATGTGTATGTATGTAAGTGTGTATGTATATGTGTATGTATGTAAGTGTGTATGTATGTTTGTATGTATATGTGTATGTATGTAAGTGTGTATGTATGTGTGTATGTATATGTGTATGTATGTAAGTGTGTATGTATGTGTGTATGTATATGTGTATGTATGTAAGTGTGTATGTATGTGTGTATGTATATGACATATACATACACACATACAGACACACTTACATACATACACATATACTATATGTGTATGTATGTAAGTGTGTCTGTATGTGTGTGTATGTATCTATTTTTATGTGTTTACAACATGAGTGTAAAACACAAAAATTGTTTGTGAGCCCCTTAATGATGATTAGGAGATCTATTTTAGGTGGTTATCGTAGTAGTATTGGTGTCGACAAAATTATATGCATGAAATCACAATTGTTTTTTGGTTTGTGATAAAACCGCATACACACACACACACTAACTAACAAACAAGTGATTATGATAAATATATTTGAACATTATATATGATATATAAAGTAGATATTACTGCTAAAGTATATTAATAGTTATATATATAACTTTATTTTTGTATAAGATATCCATCATTAGCGATATAATATAAATTTATATACAGTATATAACAAACAACTCATACATAAAAGTTATCTGAATATTACATTATATATAATATACTGTATATATATTTAGAAATAGTGTAGAAAAAATTTGTATCTAAACACATATACAACCGTTTATATAACAGTTTATATACAGTATATATGATGCTAATTATAAGCGCAACCAACAACAACATCAAAACATACTGTAGTGATGATTGCAAACATATACTTTATATAATAGTTTAGATTATAGTATATTATATCTATGATGAAAAACCACTGTATACTAAAATAAAATTTATCAACAAAAAATAAATATATAATAATAATAATAATACAATAGTAATAATAATAGTAACAATAATGAGGTTGGATTTATACAGTATATACAACAATACAGTGTATGATTTAAGTGAATGATGATGAAGAAAAAAATACCGTAAATTAAATGCTTTATTATTTATGACTTGAGAGCTCATCGCATGATAAATGATATAATGTTTGTGTTGTTTGTATTGTTTTTTATATTATTATTATTATTATTTTCTCCATTATATTGTTTGCTATCATCTCTCTCTCTCTCTCTCTCTCTCTCTCTCTCTCTCTCTCTCTCTCTCTCTCTCTCTCTCTCTCTCTCTCTTAGTATAACTTTSGTCTCTCTTAAAAAAACGATGCCTTAATTGCAGTCATTAAACTTTTTTCTATTATTATTATTATTATTATTTTGCTTCATATAATTTATCCCTTAGTTCATCAATTAATGAAAAATTCTGTAACACTTTTTTTTTAAATACCCGAGCGTCGCTCAGTTAGCAAATTCATCTAAAAAACTACCAGTCCTTCTACACTACTCGACTACTGTACAGTATATACAATATATTTATAAAAAAAACATGTTGTTTAAAAGTGTTTTTTATATATTGTATTGTTGTTAATATTGTGTAAAAACTTATGAGATAGACATAAGGATAACGAAAATATTGTATATATATATATATATATATACCGGTATACAGTAATTGTATATAAAAAAAATTCTCAATTTATAAATGATATTTGTTTTGATCTGTGATATAAACAGTCAATCTTTGTTGAGTCAGTTAGAGAGAGAGAGAGAGAGAGAGAGAGAGAGAGAGAGAGAGAGAGAGAGAGAGAGGCGATGACTACTCTTTCAATGATATTATTAACAATAATAACAACAACTTAAAGACAACCGTAACTTTACTCCACTGAAAATATAATAACTATTTGATAATACTGTGTGTGTGTGTGTGTGTTATGTCCGCTACTAATCAATCTTTTTTTTTGTTGCTGTGTTTTCAAAACACATTTTATATATATATATACGACTGTCCACAATATGAAAAAGTAAGACAAGAGAGTGAGTGAGTGAGAGAGAGACCTAAAAATATAAAGAATTTTGTATTAGTTTTTGATTAACTGGTTTTCTCTCACTTACTCTTACTCTTACTCTCTCTCTCTCTCTCTCTCTCTCTCTCTCTCTCTCTCTCTCTTTCTCTCTCTCGTCTATCGGAAGAACATATTAATTGTCTACAGTTTTTTTACTTTCTTTTTTGCTTTCTTTCTATCTCTCACTCWCTCACTCACTCACTCACTCACTCACTCACTCACTCACTCACTCACTCACTCACTCACTCACTTCACTCACTCACTCACTCACTCACTCACTCACTCTCTCTCTCTCTCTCACTCACTCACTCACTCACTCACTCACTCACTCACTCACTCACTCACTCACTCACTCACTCACTCACTCACTCACTCACTCACTCACTCACTCATTCTTTCTTCTATCTTATTATAAACTTTGTATCCATGGAGACACCCAGTATGCGAGCACCGGGAGCACTACTAACTATACCAGTATTATACTGTACTACCCGAGCTGTACTACCACTATCTAACTGTGTGCACATACATGTAATTTAGTTGAGTTAACAATAATGAGAATAAATTGTTTGAGTTTTTTCGCTCTCTCTCTCTCTCTCTCTCTCTCTCTCTCTCTCTCTCTCTCTCTCTCTCTCTCTATCCTATAAAAGTCTAAAGTTATAAAATATAAAGGAAAGGGATTGTGAAACCTTTAAGACAATGTAATAATAATAATAATAATACCAAAAATTTTTCTRTGTATATCTTAAATTATAGATAAGCTTTTAATTTCGACACTAGAGATAACTTTTATAATGCATATTATATGAGGTATTATTATTATTATTATATGTAGAATATTCTGTATAATTTTTATATTATATGCCATCACGTATTCACAAAATATTTTTATTTTTTGTTGTTGGTGTTGTGGTTATTATTATATTGTATTTTAAATATGATATTTTCTTAAATAATATAATCATATTATTATTCTAGATTTTTGTTGATAATATTAATTTAAAACACGTTGACATTAATTACATAGCAATCATAGGGATAATATTATTTAATATATATATTTAAAAGCTTTATAATTTATAATATTCAAGTAATAATAATAATGAAATTATATAATAAATATTATGTAATTTCCTTAAAAAATATTTTGCAAAACTTTTTTTTCTCTAAAGACTTTAAACAGTGTTTAATGCAAAATATTATAATAATAAAAAAATAGTATTTGTTATGCAATTTATTATTAGTAAAAAAATATACTAAACTTTAATTATATAATATATTATTATAATCATAGTATATATATATTTTTTTTAWWAAATAAGTAAACTATAAATTATTGGTTTACATTATATTTGATAATATTAAGTAAAATCACAAATTGCATGGAATTATATACTGATTTAAAACTTAATATATAAATATATATATATCTTATATGATGATGATATAAATCATAACAGTTTAATACCAATAATAATAATATAATAATAATAATAATAATAATAACAATAGCCAACAACAACAACAACAAAAATTAWATGACATTTTAAAAACCATAGGTCCGTCAAAAACAACGACTAAAAACTTTCWATACTACTAATGATTAGGAGGAGAAAAATCAATTTATATAATGATTTAGTGGGTACTGTATAATAGTTTAGATAGTATAGACTGTATTTACAGTATTATTATTATTATTATAAAAATAGTAGTTTTACAACAACAACAAAATAATAATATAAATTTATTTTACTGTTTAGTTATTTTTTGAAGTAAATAAATAAAAATTGAAACTTTAATTTCATAGTTAAAGTCTAAATATTTTATAACTATATATAAATATATATTGAATGCATTTTAGTAGTAGTAGTAGTAGTAATACCACAAACATATTACTTCTAATTTATATACAGTATATATATATTGGTTTAAATATTATTTATACTAAACTMCTATATATTATATACAATATATCAATATATACTGTTTGTTGAACACATGGCTCAGTTAGTACTAATTAATGTGAATATACATACAATACATACACACTATATATAAATTTATATATATATATGTTAAATAATTGTTTAATAATATWATATAAATTACTTGTGTGTTTGGTGRTAGTGGCGGATATTAAGGCACTAAATTTGAAAGATAAATGTAAATTATTGGACAGTTAGTAGTTCATTGATTTTTTTTAAAAAATAAAAAATTAATTGTTTTTACCGTCAAATTTTTTAAATACAGTATATATWATATGTCATCCATACAATTAAATTAAATTAACAAAATTTTATTTAAAAAAAACCGACAAAAATATTATATTAAATGATTTTTTGTTGTTTTTGTTGTTATATGTTTAGGCTATTAGTGTTATATAGTTGACAAAAAAAACATATTAAAACTTTTTATATTATTGAAAATGCAAATAAAACATTAAGTTTTTAAAAAAAATAAAGTAAAATTTTTCAGTGTGTGTGTGTGTTTTRTTTAAACAAAATAAAAATCAACAAAAAAAAATAAAGTACATGAAAAAACATTAATAGAAATTTACTTTTATATAATGTAAATATTAAATATATGGTATATAATATAAATACTGTATATATAATTTTTGTTTGTCTATAAAAAAATAAATAAACAAAAAAATAAAAAAAGATCGATTTGTCAATAATTTTTTTTCATTAAATATTTTAATGACTTGAAATTTAGTTTATTTTTTTTTTGTTATAAAAAYTACTGTATTTTTGTAAATAGCTAGTACAATACTGTATATATATATATTATTGATTAAAAACTAGARAAAAATAAATAAATTTAAAAATTTAAAATTTAAATAGCAAAATATTATTTCAAAAAATAAATAAATAAATATTTGTTTTTTTTAACTGTATTTTTGTTTGAAAGTAATTTGTAATTATATTTAAACTATTTTTTCCTATTCTTATTATTATTATTTTAATCATAAATCTTATTTATTGAACAAATTATGTTTTTATTCATGTTTTTAATATTATTTTTTTTATTATAAAAAACATATATATTAGTATTTTTTAAGTATAAAACTAACATATTTATTATATTCTACTAATAATATAAAATATTGATCATTATATTTACTGAAAAAAAWATAATATTAAGTCATTTACTGATGTTTACTATGAGATTAGTAATTAATTATAGAAATTAGAGATTATTATCTTTTAGTTTTGTTAAGTATATAATATATTTTGTTAGTTTATAAATATATAATATAATACGCATACATAGCACAAAAATGTTAAATTAGCTTAAATCTAATAAAACTAAAAGTTGCAATTAGTAAATTAAAAAAAATAAATAAATWAWATAAATTATKAACTAAATTATMTCACAACTAAAAATTTTATAAATTTATCTTGCAAACAATTTCTAATGTAATATTAAATAAATGCATAAATTATTTATTTATATTATTATTATATCATATATTTATATAAAATAAAATTTAATTGTTTTTTTATTATAAAGCTAAAAATGATTAGAGATTTTAAAAACAAAACAAAACAAAATGATTTCAATTATTGATTACTCAAAGTTTTACTATCATTTAAAATAAATTGTATTTTRTTTTTGTTTGATCTTTATTTTTGTTTTAAAAATATTGTATATACTATATACCGTATATATACARTACTGTATACTAAATAAAGTAAAATATTTTATTTTTTGATACTATTTTTTAAATCACTTTGTAAAGYATTATGTGTTTAGAAAATAAATTAATAGTTTTATTGTATTTAAGTATTATGTCTATATATATATATACGTATATACTGTATGTATAATTTATATACTGTTAACTTATATAATTAATTACATTAAAAACATAATAACAATCGAGTATTACTATACTATAATAATAATAATAGGATATTTGCTATAATACTTTAAATATAATTAGATAGACACACACACACAGACAACAAAAAACATACACACAAATTGATTTCCAATCTAAATATGTTAGATAAGTGTCTATATTATCTAATGATTGACAATAAAAAACTTTATATATWTWTAWATATATWTWTTGGTTATCACTATTTGGTGTTCAATCAAGAGAAAAAAAAAAAACAACTATAGTTTTTTATAATAATCATTATTATAAAGTTTTTTTTATAGTTTATTTCCTGTCACTATATTTTGTTTATTTTAAAAAATATAAAGACAGTTAATTTTTGTTTTTTGTTTCAAAACTTTTTTTTATTAATACTACATTTTTAGAGATTGCATAAYACATAKTGTTTTTTTTGTTTTGTTTAAATTTATATTTTATTTCTTGAATTTTTGCTGATAAACTACAATATATATATATAAAATAAACACTTAAAAATATACTGTAAAATATTCAATAAGTTAYTGTAAATTTATAAATACTAAAATATTTATATAAAAATATTTTAGTATTTTGTTCACAGATAAGTGTATATTTATTGTTGGTTTATTTGTTGTTAATGTTTACATATATTTTAAATATATAATATTATGTGTGTGTGTGTGTGTGTGTGTATGTTTGACTATATTTATATAAAAAACAAACTATAAAATATTATTATTTTAAAGTTATTTTTTTTGCTAAAAAATATACCATTTATTTTCATAACATTATACTTAAATTTTTTTTAGTTTTTTTCTGTATACAAAAATATTCAATATTATTAGATTATATTAAACAAAACAAAACAAAAAATATTTTMTAATATAACAAACATTTGCTATATTATGCAGAAATTACAGTTGACATAAAAATAAATAGCATTTAATAAATAAATAAATAAAAAAAAACATATTAATAAATACTACATTAAATAATTATATATTAGAATAATAATATATATGTATACGTACATATATATAAATAAATTGTTTATATTTTACATAAAAATTAATTTATTGCAAATAATTATTTTTTTTAAATTTTAAAAATTGTTAAAAAAAACTTTAATCAAAACAACTAATTAAAAATATTTTATAAATATATTAATAGTTATTATTATCAATATTTATATTTATTTATTATAGAATATTTACATTTTAAACATTTTGTTGGACACATATATAACAATTTGAAATTGAATTCAAAATTGAAATTATAAGAATATTCTGTATATATATATAACAATAATTTATATAATTTATTTTAATATATAATAGTTAATATATAATATATAWATATATTTAAAGAAGGTAACATTAGGATTATTAAAATTGCAATTTAAAATAATAAATTGTCGAAAAAATATTATCAATATAGATACAGTATATTGTAATTTTAAGAAATTATATATATTAATATAAAATTTACATTATTTAATATACAATATATATATATATTTATCATAATATATATTTTCTATATGTATTACTATACTTATCTTTTGATATGAATATTCTTAACTATTTTTAATATTATTATTTTTTTTAAAAAATAAAATAAAATATATTGAATAAGGTCGCTGAGCTATTGTTTAAAATTATTGCTGTAATTTATTTTGATTAAACTTTTTAAAGTATACAATGCATATAAATATATTTTCTATATATATATAATGTTTAAATTGTTTTTCATTTTTTAAATGTATTATACTGTATATACTGTATAKAGACTATATATATTATATATAKAGAAATTAATGATATTATTTTCAAAAGTTAAATACTTTAAATATCATAGTTAGTTATCATTAAACACTATACTATCATATATTTATATAAATTTATAAAAATACTATACAGTATTGTAAATTGTAATTATTATTGTTATATTAAGAAAATATCATTTAATTTAATAACTAAGTTGAAAATTTTATTTTTTGYTTAATAAATAACTTTTTAAAAGATACACAAATTTAATAAATAAAATAATAACTAATATAATATATTGATAGCAATTATGTTAATATTAATTAATTGAAAACTTTAYTTTCAAAAATTATTAAATAGTAAATCTATTCTTAAAGTTTCACTTATAATGCTTATCATAAAACATTAATAAATATAAAGTCATTATTTTATTTTTTTGCTGTTGAAAACGATGAAAATTGTATTCAATTATATACTGTATTTTTATATCATAAATAAATTTATATATATATATATATTAAATATATATATATACTTTAAATATCATAGAAAAATGTTTGGCAGTACTGAACCTAATGTGTTATTTAGAGCATTACATACATAATTCCCTATTTAGAGTCCCATTCATACAATATATTTTAATATAATCACGTTATTTGCCATATATTTTATGTGACACTTACACACACACACACACACACACACACACACACACACACACACACACACACACACACACACACACACACACACACACACACACACACACACACACACACACACACACACACACACACACACTGTACATACATACATACACATAGGGTTTGGACATTAACTACCCAACAGTGCAGCCAATATTTTTGTCCATAATATAAACCAATATATATATATATAAATAGTATAATAGTTTTCTATATAATAATAATATTAATAATGTATATAAATAAAAATATATTGTATAATATTTATTATGCAGTGATATCTTTCTTATATTCATTGCAAGTGTGTGTGTGTATGTRYTGTAAAGTAATATTATATAAAAATCTTGACAATAATATTTGACGATTGTTTTATATTATTGTTTTATATTATGTATTATATTATATATACAATATATACTAAGTATAGTGTATTGGGATTTCTGTATTTTCATTTATCATTTTTGTTGTCAAAAACAAAAAGTCGATAACCATATTATTGTTATACAATAATAATAATAATAATAATTTATTATTATATTATTATTGCCGTTGTTGTTATTATGATTATCAATAATATGTTATATAAGCAAAAAGTGTGACAATTGTACTAATAATGACCATTAATGATAGTAATARTAATAACAATAATAAATTAATGGGTTTAAACTAAAAATTTAAAATCAAATATTCAATTGATTCACAATATTCTAATATTATTTAATTAAATTTAATAAAATAATTAAAAGTTGATTATAATATATAAGTTTAAAATATATATAATATATTATAGTTTATAAAAAACAGAAAATTAATTATTTTAATAAAAATAAGTTTTTATAATTAAAAAAAATGTTTCTAATTTTATAACTTAGATCAATATTTTTGTTGTAGAAATTTTTATATTAATATTATTAATTTATATAACATAAACACAATATAAAGCACACACACACACACACACACACACACACACACACACACACACACACACACACACACACACACACACACACACACACACACACACACACACACACACACACACACACACACTTAAAATATACATATAACAAAAGTGCACACATTTAACGACTCATTACTGGCGATTATATGCCACTAAAAATAACGGCAAACAAAACTATTATTATATGTAATGTTTGGCCTTTTAAAACAGATTATGTATTTAATTACTATATTGTTTGTGTGTATATATATATGTTAGATATAGTGAATGAGTGATAAGAGAGAGAGAGAGAGAGAGAGAGAGAGAGAGAGAGAGAGAGAGATTTGTGAGTCTAATAGCTTATGCCGTTTAATGACTGACCGACTCTCTCTCTCTCTCTCTCTCTCTCCGACTCTCTCTCTCTCTCTCTCTCTCTCTGAACATAAACTCTGTTCACGACTGTTAATGAAAATATTTTTGTCTTATATTGAATTAATATTTATATTCAATATATTATTAAATATGATTCATAACTATTAATATAATAACTTAAATATTTTTTTTGTTATTGTTTCTAATGTCGTGTTGTGTTTGTGTTTAGTGTACTGAATATGCTATGAATATGTATTATAAATGTTATATCATATTATAAATTGTTTTGATATATTTATATATATAATATAAATATATATATATAAATATATCATAAACCCCCCCCTAAGATCGAGAATTTGGGATTTTACCCCCCCCAGACTTTTTGACCAAATTGAAAAAATTGTCGTTAAAAATGAGGAGAAATGAAAATTTCGGCGCCGAAATTTTTTTTAAGTTTTTAAAAATTTTAATTAAAACTATTTTAGTATGTGTTTTTGTTTTTAAAATTTATATAAATCTAATTATTGATTATAAATAAGTAAAAAAGTTAAAATAACGTTAAAACTCATCAAAAAACATAATTTTAATTAAAATATTAAACTAAAAAATTAAAAATTACATATTTGTTGAAAAGAATAATCATATTACATTATAAATAGAAGTTTGAGATAGTTTAAGAAGTTAATAAAACAATAAATACATATATTATAAAGTTTTTATTGATAATTTTTAAAATTTTATATAAGAATTTTGAAAATATTTTCAATTTTATAATTAATATAGATAAAACTTTAACGAAAATTGAGTTAAGTAATTAGTATTCAGTCAGTATTTGTATAAAAATAACATATACCTATAACTATAAACATTAAATATTATTTAAAAAATTAATTATTTTAAAATTTAAAAATTACTAAAATACTAAAAACTCATTAATACTTTTATCAACTATTTTAATCTAAAATACACAATTATTTTATTATTCGTTAAAATTTAAGTTTTTATTAATTTTTAAAATTTTTTTTTAAAATTATTTATTTTTTGTTAAAATTTAAGTTTTTATTAAGTTTTTTATTAATTTTTAATTTTTTTAATATTTTTGGAAATTTTACCTATTTTCCTGGGAACTTATACGGGAACTTATGGGAATTTTCCTTAATTTACATGGGAATATTCGGGAATTTAAGGGAATATTAGGGAATTTTCTCTCATGATTTTGGATTTTTGAAAAAATTGCCGTTTAAAAATGCAATATATATATATATACCCTGAAATATATATATATATATATTTGGCCCAAAAAAAATTAATGTCATTTTATTGGGTGCAATCCAAGCTAGTCTTATTTGCTATTTATACTGTATTACAACTATAGTGATTTAATTTGTGTATATGTACTGTATATTTGTAATGAATATACATATAAAACTATTTCATTATATATATATATAATATTATTATTATTATTATTATTATTATTATTAAATATACATATAATTTTTATATTCTATAATTTCTATATATATATATAAATTATATATATCTATTGTGTCTAACAAATAGCTCACTTTTAGCATAACTATTTGACCCACTAAAATAATCTATTTATATATATTATACAATATATCATATACATTGTACAGTATATTATATACTATATATTTTCTAGAAATATAAAAAACATTTTAATAATAAAAATATATATAATCACATTTTGCAACAAAACTTTTACTTTTGACTCTACATTGAATGACATCTATTTTTACTAATAAAATATCTTAGTTTTCTATTTGATTGTATATATAATTATATATAAATATATTTTAATAGAGAATATTCTGTAAAATTGTTTAAACAAATACAAAATAAAATATAATTAATTATTTATAATTAATATTAATACAAAATTTAATATACATATATAAACAGTATATATATATAAATAAGTAATATAAACTATCTACTGAATACTATTAATATTATTAATTATTATAATTATATATACATATATACTTTATATATTTAAATTACAAAATAATTATAGTAATTATAATGATTAGCTGTTCATTAGTATATTATATATCTTTATTTAATAGATCATATGTTTTTTGATTTTAATTTATTTATAGCAAAAATGCCATAAACATTAATTTTAGTTATTTAATTTTATTAATTTGTTTTGAAACAATTATAGTAATTAGTAAAACATATAATTTTAATCCAAATGTTATATATATATATATATATGAATCATATGTTTCAATTAGTAATGAATTTATTTTTATTCAATTATTTGAATTTATTAAAATTAATAATTATTGCTTAAAAATAATTTACATAATTATGTAAATTTTATTTATGACATAAATTTTTTTAATTATCTATTATTTATACAGTATTTTATACTTTTTCATACAAATATAGACATATGTTTTGCAATATATATTTTTATATAACAATAATAGTGTATATAAATCTAATATAAATATAAATTTTTATATATATTTATATATACGACATTTCCCATATGAACAATAAATACAAATTGTGATAAATATATAAAATTTATAGATATATGTACACAAATAAAATAAATTAATAATAATAATTATATTTTTTTGTGATTGTAATTTGCATTTCATATTTATTTAAATATTATTTAATACAAAAAAATATGTATTATTTTATATTATAGATAATATTTTGTTTGAAATTATTTATTTATTTTTTGTATTAGCATTAGTAAGGAAATGACAATTTATTTTACAATATATATATATATATATATATATATATAGAAAATCGAAGTTTAACCTTATTTTTTATTATTCTATCAAATTATTAAAAATTCAAACTACACAATTTTTACTAGCTTAATTATCAGTCTATTACTTACACTAACAAATTTCATTATAGAATATAAGAGTATTCAATAATAAAGACGGTTTTAAAGACACCCAAAGATAAAATTTAAATCTCTTAAGAATATTGTTAAAATTTTAGTTTTGTAGTTGAGCAAATTTTATTATTTTCATGCACTAGATAGCTGAAAAAATAGAATAGGACGTAATTTTAAAAAATTAAAACTAGCTAAATCGGTTCAAAATGCAAAAAATCTAAAATAAACACTTTAAATTTAAAATAATTGCTGACAATATATGCTACAGAACATCAAAACAATTTTAATTCTAAAATTTGTTTAAAATTTTGTAGTTTACAGATAAATTACTTTAGCACAATTTCTAAATACAAAAATGAAGTTTTATTGAAATTATATAATACCTCATATAACTAATTTTGATATAAGTAACATTTAATGTTTATTACTAAATATTGTTAAGTTTTAAAAACAATTAAATTCATTTTTTAATTTGATTATTATTCTTAAGTGAACGTTGTTTATATATGTAAATATGGCTTTAAATAATTGATAAACAATATCAGAAAATGGAATTATTTATTAAAAACTCTTTATGTCAACTTTATGTTAAAATTTTCAGTAAGTTGTTTTTAATTTTTAAATTTTTTTTTAAAAAAATAAATTAGTGCATATATTTGTATAAAATAAAAAAAGTTACAACTTTTAAGAGTTCACATTAACAAATAATAGAAAGTTTAGTTTTAATCTCGATTATGGTAAATTATGTGTGACTTTAATCATTTTTAAAAATGCTAAAATCATTGAATAAAAAAATGATTTTTTACTTATCATAAAAATTAGATATCGAACTTTAAAAAAATCACAGGTTTTAATTTTTAAAAATTTATTTTAGTACTTAAAAATTAATTTTTGTATAACTCGTCATTTATGCTAACATAATTTCTTTTGATTTAAAATATGAGAATTCATAAAGATTTTCAATATATCTTCAATTAAACAAATGTTCAGATATAAGAGTTAAAAATGACTTAAATATTAACAAGAAAGCAATTACAGGTTTTTCAAAACTTCGATTTAAACACATGAGTTCCATACGAAAAAACTATTTTAACTTTGCCAATATTTATATGAATAAATCTAACAGTTTATATAATAATTATTAATATATGATAAGATAATATGTATACTTTAATTTAAATTGAAAAATATATAAATTATTTGATTATATTAAATAATAATAATTTTCCAAATAATGAATTAATATATTATAATAAAAAAATTTCATTGTAAGTAATTATTTAAATGTTTAATTTCAAGTAATATTTACATTTAATTTCTAAAGATTTATAATCAACAACAAAAAATAAAACAAAAATTATAACACTATACTTGTAATAATTGATGTCTATAATGCTATTGAACAAAACAAAACAAAAAATTGTATTTTATTATATAATAGTAAATTTAAAGGTATTAAAGTCTAACTATACTAAGTGAGTGAGTGAGTAAATTAATAGACCTAGATAAAACTATTAATCATTATTTACTAGGGATTTACAACAACAAAATTGATATAATTACCATGATTAGTTTGTTATTGTAGTAACTATGATATACTGTTATATATATAACAGTATATATAGTATACATACTGTAAAACTGTTTTTATTATACAAAATTTTTTATTAAGTTAAAATAATTTTATTTTTTAATTAGTAAACAAATACATTACAATTGTTGTTGTTTTTTTTTAAAAAATAATTATTATTAATATTAATAGTAGTAGTATTA
>NW_026533243.1:117500-152500 GCF_028296485.1 Oppia nitens
ATATCATAGTATAACCCCATAAATACTATAATATTAAAATTTTTTTACATTTTTAAAAATATTATATATTGTAGACAATGTCAGTAGAAATTATAATATAAAAAACAATAATTATATTTTCTATATATAATTTTTTAACAATAATAAAAAAAGAGATTGTCATTTATTTATATCATAGATATATATATATATAGTAAATACCATATCTATTGAATTAAAAACAGTCAACTATTATCTTATATTTTATTTTATTTAAAAAAAGTCTTGACATTTAATTTAACTATTATTTTTCAGTACAACTAATTTCAAGTATTGATTCAATCAATAATATTATATAATAGTACTACTCTTTTATACCCTAAATAGTCACTCTCTCTCTCTCTCTCTCTCTCTCTCTCTCTCTCTCTCTCTCTCATACAGTACTTACTCATTCACTCAAAAGTATAATGACTTTAGCGGTCAATAATAATAATAGATATTATATATATCTGTGTGTAAGCAACTTATAAAATATATTATCATATTTACAATTTTTATATAATTTTTTTTATTGATTTAAGTTATGGGCAGAGAGAGAGAGAGAGAGAGAACTTTTTTATAATAGATTTTTAGTAAAATCGTTTTACTCATACAAACCGAAAAAAATATTAAACTATTGATATAATATCGACTTATATTTTTTAATAGCCATTTCTATATATATATATATATATATATATATATATATATATATTATAAATGTTATAATGTTATAATATATATATATATATATATATATATATATATATACTGTATATATATATAATATATAAGTTTTTTCTCACACACAAATGTATTCAATCGATCGATACCATTGTAGAGGCAATTCCCAGCCATAATAAACTTCAATGGGTTAACATATATCTATATATAGTTAACATACTAGTGCTTGCCTTATCTCACCCACTCACCCGCTCTGTGTTTCTCTCAGTCTCTTACAGTCAGTCAGTCCTACTCACCCCCAATGGATAAGATAACACGCGAATAGATTAGAGTCAATTGATCTAAAAAATACAAAAATAAAACAGTAAAATAAAAGACAATACCAAAAAATATATACTAAAAAGTATTGTACAGTACTGTATGTATGTATGTGTTAAGTGGACACATACACATACACATACATACACACACACACACACACACACACACACACACTATATAACACTTATATTTTATTTGTTAATTTACTTGACAATGCAATCGATTGATTAAATATAATAGACTTTTTTTGCACATACACTGTGTGTGTGTATGTGTGTATATATATATGTATGTGTGTGTGTGTGTGTGTGTGTTTATAATGAGAAAAAAGTGTATACACTATATATATATATAAGAAACCTATTTGTGTGATGTATTTGTTTGATTAAAGCAAATAATTCAAATCAATTAATTAAATATAATGTGACTTTTTTTTCGTTAGTCTGTTTGTATATTTGTTTTTTAGTTTTTATTTTCTCATTTTGTCGTTTAAATGATTAAACTATAGACTATATACTGTATATAAACAGTATATTTAAACCAAGTATTTACAATAAACAGAAAATTAATTTTTTTTATATAAAGTAAATAAAAAAAATGTAATTTTATTTTTAACAATTTATTTTTTTAGACATTTATAAATATTGATTAAATTTATTTAGAGATATGCAAAAAATTTAAAAATAAATTTTTATTACAAAATTTTTATTATTATTATTATTATTACCAGAATTCAAATCACTCGACATATCAGCGAATGTTTAATACAATGGAAAGCAATCCCGAAGTATACATCAGAGAGACCTCTCAGGCCATCGATCGGGTCAAGAAGGGTGGATACGCCTATCTAATGGGTATATAACTTATATATATATATATATATATATATAATACTGTATCCATATAACTAACTATTCATCAATTACTATAGTATTCAAAGATAGTTAGATAGAAAGAGAGACATAAAATATATTGATAAACAAAAAGTGCTSATATGTTTGAACACACACAACCAATGATAAAAATATTAAATAAAAATAATGTTTTTCTATCATTACTTTTTTTGTGGAGGGGGTGGGCGGGGGAGGGAGTGATGTACTGTATACTGTAGCTATTGATGGACAGTTGTGTTGTATGTACAAATATTGTACAAATTTTTATAGTTGTCTATATATTTAAATGACACCAATATTATTATTATTATTATCAACAATATAGGATGTGATGATAGTGTGTGTGTRTGTGTGTCMACATGTATGTGCCATTAAGTTTTTAACTATTTTATTATACTCCACTTACCCGCCTATYCACCTACCCAACCACCCTACCCCCAAATGTAGAGTCATCATCGTTGGAGTACGAAGTTCAACGTGACTGCGAGCTCATACAGATCGGCTCCTGGCTGGACAACAAAGGCTACGGTATCGCTACGCCGCCCGACTCGCCCTATCGGACACCCTTATCCAATGCCATTGTCGTACTACAGGACAAGGGTATGCTGTACGAGCTGAAACAAAAATGGTGGGTCAAACTGGGCGGCGGCAAGTGCTCGGATGAACCGAAACTTAGTTCAAGTGCTGCCGAATTGAACATCGAAAACGTCGGCGGCGTTTTCGTAGTACTGGTCACTGGTGTCGGCATTGGCTGTGTGTTTGCCGCACTCGAGTTTATCTGGAAGACCATGAAAGTGGCCCGACATGAACGGGTAGGTGTCATTGAAAAATTATTATTTAATTTTAATTTTTTAATTTTTTGTTGTTGATTGGATAATTTATATGTGTTTATAATAAATAAATATTTTAGTAGTTTTTATTTATTTTTAATTTATAAGGTTTATAAAATCAATTGAATTTATAAATTAATTAATAAATTAATAATAATAATAATAATAATTATGATTTTGAAATATCACCTTCAAATAGTTTTCAACAAAAAATAATTTGAKTTATTTATCAAATAACTGTTTTTTAAAACTTTATATTTTTTATGTATATAATAATTATTAAAATATATGTTAAATTACTAAATATTTATTWTTTATAWRAAATATTACATTAAAAACGTTTCAATTAGTTTATTTTAATTATTAAATTTAAYGATAATTTTCAAAATAATTAATTTTAAAGTACCTGTAATTATATTTACTATTTGCTAGAATCTTATAAATTYAAGAAAAAAAGGTTTAATATCTAAAGTATTTAACTATTTTTTTATTATTGAATTAGATAATAAAAAATAAACATTTTTAAAAATAAAATAGTTTAAAATATAAATAATAAAATATTAAATAAATGGATAAACCTTTTTATTTAAATGTTTTCATTAAATAATCTACAGTAATATTAAATGTCAATTTATCAAACTTTTTAGATTTAAATATAAATTTTAACAATTCTAATAATTTAATGGACAATTAATTTACTAATATTTTATTAAATGATATAATATAATATATTATTTATAATATTACATAATATTGATTATTATTAATAATAATTTTATTAATTTAATTAATAAATAATTCAGTATATGCATGTTTATTTATTTATTGATAACTTATTTATATAACTATTTAAACTTAAGTATTTACACTTAAGATTTTATTAAACTAGGTAATTTAATTACTGTAGTTACTAACTAATTAACTATAATTTTTTTAATTGCTTTAAACTAGTTTGAAAATTAAAAAAATAATAATAATTTTAATTAATTAATTAATAGTTAAAATAAACCAATGCTTAACCAATTGCTAATCAATTTGCACGTGTGCTSTGTGTGTGTGTGGTTGTATATGTAATAGGATGGCCAACATCATCGTCATCGTAATAGTGGTCGTAAAACACGGTGTCGGACCTGTTGTTGTTATTATCATCACTACAATCATCATCAATACATCAACAATCGTCAAACAACAACTACTACTACTACTATTAATACTACTATTAATAAAACTTCATCATTGCATCAAACAATGAATCATATGAACGGTTTTGTAAAATTTGAAGAAATTCATGTCCAACGACTCGAAACATCCGTTTGAACCAAAAAATAAAAAACCAAACAAATAGCTGATCAACAAAATAATTGATTGTTGTTGTTATTGTTGTTGATGTTTATCATTCATATTATTGTTATTATTCACGGACCTGACTACCAGATAGCAAGTTGTGAGGGACTGAGGGAGGAATGGGAGGTTAATGGCCGCACAGTCAACCATCAGCAGCAGCAGCAACATAGTAGTAGTAGTAGTAGTAGACCACACATGGCATAGTTTATTATTATCATCTATGATTTTAAATACTTGAAATGTCCAAAGTGTCCAGGGATTCAATTATAGGGAATTGAGAGATGGATAGATAGATAGATAAAAAGAGAGAGAAAGAGAGAGTTGGTTAGATTTAGTTGACACCCCCTTCCCCCCATCCTCCACATCCCCAACAAGTAAATTAGATGCACATATATTAACTATTTACTACTACTAGTAGTAGTAGTAGTAGTAGTAGTAGTAGTAGTAGTAGTTTCCATATGAAAACTTCCAGTAACTGCCGGGCACTGGGATCTCATTGATTCATTCATTCAGTCAATCGCTCACTAACTCAATCGCTAAACTTTTACAGTGTATATCTCATTGCTTAGATTAAATGGCAAACTAATGCTAATAATAATAATAATAATAACAAATTGATTTTATTTGTCGCTCCGGTATGTATGTAAAACTAATATATATATATATATATTATTTTGTATATRATAACTAAATTTTGACAATTTTTATGTGTTTTATTTTGAAATATATATTTTGCATGCATTTATGTTCAAGTTTAGTTACAGAAATCAAATTCAAATGTTAAACATAAAATAGATTATTATATATATATATAGTTATTTTTATTATATTTATATTTATTTATTGAATTTACATGTTATTATCAATAACAATAATATTCATACATTTATTATTTATATGAAACTATACATATGTATGATTTTAGTTTATGTATTTATATATTCAATATATATATATATAAATTTACTGTATATTATAAATATATATATATATATATATATTGTAGATAATATATTCTATTATACTGTATAATAGATATATGGATATCATAATAATATTTATATCCCAACACAAAATAAAATCAAATTTATTTTATTATATGTTTAATAGATATATATATAAATCTATATTTATAGGAATCTATATGCAAGCTTATATGGCTGGAAATTGTACGCATATTTACTGGTGGCGGATCCTCTAGACCGGTGCCCAATGCTGCCGGTTCTGGCAATACAAATACCAACCAATCGCTGGACTCGGACAGTGTACCCGAAAACGAGTCGATGGCCGATATTAACAACAAACTATTGGTCCGTATGGCCAGTAATATTAGTAATAATAATAATACTAATAGTAATAACTTAAACAACAACTATACTGTCAACAACAACACCAACACCAACAATGTCGGCAACAATATTAATAACATTAATCATAGGATAACACCTATCATGTATTAGAAGATGAAAAAAAATGTTTGAAGACATACAGTACTACTACTACTACTACATACCGTTCCCTCTATTTTTTCGAAGATAATACCAACCAAACAAAAATATATATATATACCAATATATAACTGATATCTTGCCAAACATATAAGTTGTTTGTATTTTCATCATTGCTATTTTGATGGGCAACAAAAAATTTATCATCATCATCAACAACAACAAAAATAAATAAAAATAATATAGAAAATTTCATTATTAATAATGTTTTATTCATGTTATGTTATCAACAATAACAACAACAACAACAACAACAAAATTATCATTAGTTATGAAATTAATTGATTATTATTATTACTTTATTATATCAGTTGTTTTCTTTATTTTCAGAAATATATTTCTAACTATTTGTTTGAACATATATWTATATATATATATATATACAGTATATCAATATATATTTATTATTAAAATGTTAATTTTTAAATTTATTAAATATATCTATATATTTAATATATATATATTTGTTTAACTATAGGTTAGATACTATAGTAAGTGTATCATTAGAATCCAATGGAAACATATTTTTGTTGAATTAATTAATAAAAACAAATAAAATTGTTATTATTTATAAATTATTATTTGTTTTTCTAACAAAAAAATAATCATTTATTGAACAATTGTTTTCGTATTATATTTTGATAAAATTTTAAAACAACGAAACATATATCTATAATATATAAATATAATAAAAAATTTTGTATTTTTGTAAACAGATATAAATAATTTAATTTTTGATACAAATAATAATTTTGTCAACAATTTTTTTTGATGACAATTTTTTTTGTATATTTGTCATAAAATGGTTATTACTTTTTTAAAACATACTTAATGCTTATTGTTAGCTTTTTCAAAAATTGAAAAATTAATAATGTAATATATKTATATATATATATATATATATATATATATATTGTACTAATTTATTAACTGTTTGAACTAAAATCAAAATAATTAATTAATAATAATAAAAATATGATTACAAATCAATTTAACTAACAAATGCTTTTAGTTATTAATCTAATATTTAGTTTATATTATTATTATTATTTCTAATAGAAATAAATTATAAATAATTTTGATTAATATTAATAATTTCAACATTTATATTAGTAAATTATATAAATATATATAGATTTAATCTAGTTAAATTATTTAATCTTAATTTTTAAAATAAAATTTTAATAGAWATATAGAAATAAATAACTAACTAATTAAATAACTAGCTAAAATTAGAAATAACACATTTTTAGACAAAAATATTATTTTTATCAATTTTTACAAACTATAGCGCTCTCTGTTAAACTAAGATACAAATAAAAAAAWTTTCCTATTAATACACTATAGAATTATAAATTCATAATTCATAATATAATTTGATAAATTCAAATTTATTTAAAAAAATAATTATTTACTTTTTAAGTGTTTCGTTTTGATTAATAAATATTTTAATTAAACGAAAATAATTTAAAAAAAATAATTACAGATAAGATTAGGATTATCTGATTTTATTCAATTAGTTTTTATTTTGACTCATAATATCTGATACAACAAAAATAACTTATATTTTAACATTGCATTGAATAATTTAAAAAATTTATATATTATGTAATACATAATATTATAATACTATACATAATATGTATAGTATTATAATAGAAAAAAAACATTTTCAAAAAATAATAGAAATATATATATATATATATATAATATTCTAAATAATAATATAATTAATTTAGAATAATTACTTTATATAAAAAATAATTTTTTTAAAACATTACAATTACCAGGCTAAGTAATTTTAAATAATAAATTKTTTTTAAAAAGTAATAAACCAAAATTATTAATATTAATATAATTTTTTTATTTTATAACTTATATACTGTAGAATATTCCCTAAGTGTAATACTAAAGAATATTCTCTATGAGGGAGGGGGAGGAATTAAACTACCGGTGCTCTATTTTACTGTTTAGTTATATATGAGTCCCACCCCTCATAGATTAGCGTCAATAAATGAGTTACATAGATGAGCACCGGGTGCAGACACCAGACTCGCCAAAATGGATTACATCACTCATGCTGTCCATTTGTCATTATACTGTACATTACCTGTACATCCAATGTTTAAAAATGTATAAAAAATTAAATACGTTGTTGTACTGTACTGTAGATGAATAAAATATTGTTTAATTTTTATTACTTTTAACATTAAAATACAAAACATAGTTATCATATATATATATAAAATATTAATTGATAAGTTAATAATAATAATAATAATAATAATAATTAAATATTAACATCATACAATAATTATTTTTAATATTTTTATTTTTTAAAAATAATAAAATAATTAATACATATATTTCAGTACGTTATTTATGAATTCCCGGGTTAACATGTCGGTATATTAATAGTAATAGTGTACATGTACACTCTTTCTCTATATATATGTTTTTTGCATGTATATATACTGTATAAAAATCTATGATTATATATATTATATACATATATATATATACACTGTATATAATCGGGTTGAGAGAGAGAGAGAGAGAGAGAGAGGAAAAAAATTTGGTTCAAAACATTATATACAAAATAATAATACTGTAAATGCATAGCCAGTGCGCCAACACATACATGAGCTCATAGATAGATAGACAGAGAGAGAGTGTATGTGTGTGTGTGTTGTTATTATATCATACGGTTCTCTCTATCAGTACAGTACTCTCTCACTATAATAGTCACACTCTCTAACAGCACATAGAGTTGTGTTGTGTGTTATTATTATTATTATTATATACAGTATTATTATTACAGTATATTTAAATATATATATATATATTATTGATGGTATATGTGTGTGCACTATTAGTAAAATATTATTAAAAAAAACCACCTAAGCACACACATACCACACATAGCATTGTTTTTTAGCTAAATTGGATTTGGGTATTATTGTTGGTTGGTTAGTTATCATAACTATCGTATCTATTTGTGTGTGTGTGTGTGTATGTATTTGGCCACCATTTTAGCCGCATATTTATTTGGACACTAGTATATCATTAAAAAAAAATTAATTACTAGTGATTTAGTGTTGTTTTAATTTTTTTTATTTGAAAGTGTTTTTACTGTATTAGTGTATTAGTGATTGTATGGCCACTGCTTGTTGTAGTTAGTGGTCATACCGTATATACTGTACTCTGGCATTAAAACACAGACACACACACAGTGTTTGCACATATGTTTTAATTTTTAAAACCAAACCAAAAAATTGAAAACTAAAATAATATTAAAAATTTTAATAATTAATAAAAAATTTAATAATAATAAAAATTAACTAAATTCTAAATGGATCGACCTGATTGATTTTTTCTAAAAAAAAAATTAATAAAATTAATATCTAGTAACATTTTATTAATTGTTAAAAAAATTATTTATATAATAATAATAATCATCTAGTACATTTTAATTAATTAATTAATATTATTATTAATTAATTAATACACATATATATGAGAGCCATGAAAAAAGTCGACTCCAAAGGCAAGTCGTCCGGATTTTTTCGGGGAATGTTCGACAATATCCGGTCGACTGTTCCCAGAGAGGGATCTAAAGGATCGAAATCCGAGTACGAAGTGGAGGAGACACTCAAACCCGACCAGTTTCAGGTCACTCAGGTATGTGTGTTGTCTTAATAATCACTCATATTTTAGTCAATAATCAATTAACCTCCCGGTGCCGGACACACACACACACACACACACACACCATATTTTAATTGTTTTTAATATAGTATTCCCGATAATTTGTGTTTCCCCCCCCCCCGAAAAATTCCCACCCCTGGGGTGTTATTCTAGTGTGTGTGTGTTGGCCAGGAATTACGGTATACTTAATATAAATATATTTGAATTTGTTTTATATGGTTATAGTTTTTAATTTATTTATTTATTTTTACATTTTTTTTAAAGTTTAAAAAATAAAACTAAAATTAGTTTTTAACTAAAATATTATGATTTTTTTTATTATTTAAAAATGACCTTGTATATTATTATAATTACTGTATTATAATTATAGACATAGTAGTAGTAGTAGTATTTACATAATTTATTTATTTAATATTATTATTATTATTATTGCCTTACCAATTTTGGTATTTTGTTTGAAAGTGACGTAGGTGAAATTAATTATTTAATAATAATAATAATAATAATAATAATATTTTATTGATGAAAAAAAAATTTATTATTATTATTATATAATTTTTTTTAAAAAATAGTAGTATTACTACTATGATAATACTACTATAAATAATTGATTATTTTAAACATATTTTTATTTATTATTATTAATATATTACTGTTATTATATATATATATATAATTTTAATATTGCCAATTGGCACAAAATATTTTTAAAAAAATTAAATTTTTAACTTTTTTTTTTTATATATATGCATTAATAAATTGATAACAAAAAAATTGTTAGTTATTGTTGTTTTTGCTATTACGACACTTGCTATATATGGCATTAATATAATATATATATATATATATATATATATATATATATAATTTTGTAATAATACTAATAATAGTTTTAAAATGATAATAAATTGTATTTTTTTCTTCCATCAWAACATGTTTTCAAATTTATTATTAATGTTATTATTTTTCTCAATTTAAAAAAAATRTGATAAAAAAATTTTGATTTCCATTACTATATTAGTTTCAAAACGATTTTTTTTAGTAATATTCAATAATAATAATAATATTATTATTAAACTAATAATATTTTAATTTAATTATGAATTTGTTGACTCTTATCTGCTGAATGAGCAAATATTTTTKTTGTTGTTGCAATTACTTAAATTTTTTTTCAATAAAATTTATATAATAATAATAGTAAATAGTAATAAAATGATAAGGAAAAAAATTTGTAATTTTAATTCAATAATAAGTGTGTGTATGTGTATGAGATATGTGAGCTAAATGTATAACTTAATGATAAATCAATTTTATGTAATTTATTTTTGTTGTTGATAATATTTTATAAATATATATTTATATATATAAAAAWTTTTTACTAAATAATATAAATGATATGATAGTGATATCATAGCTGCTGTTAGTTATGTGTGTGTGTGTGTGTATGTGTCTAATAATTTATTGACACAAATATATTGTGTGATATAACTTGAATTTTATTACTTGAAAAAAACATATAATATGAAATAATAAAAAAATAGTTTTTTTTATAAAAAATAAATAAATTTTTATTTAGTTTGCTATAATATGTTTAGTGTATAATGTTATAAAATACTGTATAGCTATGTTTTATAGTTTTATAGTAGATATTTATTTATTTATTTATTTAACTTTTTGGATATACAGTATATATATCTATATATTATGTAATTCAATGATAATCTCTTTATATGGTATTTCACTTGAAAACAACATAAGAGTCATTGAAATTCAATAGAAGTATTAATTTTTGAAATAATTTTATATATATATTACTACTATTAATATGTTTATTTAAAATTTAAATAAAATAAATATAATTATAATTTCAAATTGAAACTAATATTATTATTTGGTYTGTTATTGTTTATATAGAATATTTAATATAAACTATTTATAAATAGTATATTTATTTTATAAAAATCTATAATTTTTATTAAAAAATAAAATAAAATTATTTTACTTGAATAATTTTGTTGTTGTTGATATTGTAATTTATTTGATCAAATATTTAGATGATAATACACTAAGATTTTTTTGTTGTTGCAAAATTTCTATTAAAAATAAATTTGTTTTATTAATTTTAAAAAACTATATATATACAGGTATATATGAAATTCATATATTTATAATTTAAAAAAATGTCATTTAAATTAAGCACTAAATTTTGTATATATATATATAAAGTATATGTTATTTAAATAAAAAAATAATGCGATTATATTTTTAGTTTTTATTGTTTGAGTATGTTTTTAACTGTAATTTTTTGCTTATATTTAAAAAATTTAATGTAAAATCATTTCAAGCAAAAACAGCGCTTTTTAATAATCAATTTATTTTGCCATTTGTTTGTTTATTTATATATTTATAAATTATATATTTTATATACAGTATATACAATATATATCAATATATATATATATCAAAATATGTAACACAGAGTTTTCATTTAAAAAAAATTGCTAAAATCTAATGCATTTTATTTTGTTATTAGATATTATGTTATTTTTATATTGTTGTTCACCAAACATGATAAACATAAAAATTAAAATAACAATTTTTCCATCAAAAAATATATACATTTGGAAAATTAAAGTATTATATACAATACAGTCATACAGTCATATTTTTTAATATTATAATATTGATGTAAAATGTTTGCCTAAATTAAGTTAATATAAACAATTTAGTATTTTTATACATTATATTTAAATTACACTAATATAATATGAAATTTACATAATATTTTAAATTGTTTTCATTTTTCTGGCTTTAAATAATCAAAATATTTTTGAAAAATATTAATGCACTTGATTTAAGATATATAAATGGTATGTACTGTATATATATATATATATATATATATATTATGAAAATAAATTATCATTATTAATATCAAGTTTTTTGTTGTTGAAAATCTCTTTACAATTTTCATAAATTTAAATTTTATGAATTAATTTTCAAAATTATATATATTTTTTTTATAAACMATTGATTATCACAATGAGTGARKAATGAGTAGTACTTAGAAKTTTTGTTACACAGTATTAACTGTATATTTATTGAATTTTTTTGTTTTGTTACTATTGTTTAATACATATCATTGATAAACGTTTACATAGAGAGAGAGAGAGAGAGAGAGAGAGAGAGAGAGAGAGAGAGAGAGAGAGAGAGAGAGAGAGAGAGAGAGAGAGAGAGAGAGAGAGAGAGAGAGAGAAGAGAGAGAGAGAGAGAGAGAGAGAGAGAGAGAGAGAGAGAGAGAGAGAGAGAGAGAGAGAGAGAGAGAGAGAGAGAGAGAGAGAGAGAGAGAGAGAGAGAGAGAGAGAGAGAGAGAGAGAGAGAGAGAGAGAGAGAGAGAGAGAGAGAGAGAGAGAGAGAGGTCTATAATAAAACGTTTTCCTGTATATAATATTAGAGTACATGTATTTCACATTATTATTACTATTAGTATTATGATTATTATTATCGATTTCTTTCTCTCTCTCTCTCTCTCTCTCTCTCTCTATTTCATCATTTACTCAACAAATATAATGATTAGAATTTAGCCAAAAAAAATATATATATTATATTTATTTTATTTATAAACAGTAATATCTAATATACAGTATTTTATCMAAAGTTGTATAATTTATAAACTAATTTTTTTAAAATTTATATTACATGTTTGTAATTAATAACAAATATTAATATCTTATGTACATTAATAWTAATAATAATAATAATAATAAAATTATATTCAACTTTAATGACATACTAGTAGAAAATTTTTATTAATTTTTGTTTGTGTAGATGTTTTGCATATTAAAAGCGATTGCAATTTCTATGATATATAAGTCAATAAGTATTTTCTGCAAAAATAAATTAAAATTAGCTATAAATTAATAAACCCTATAATAATAATAATAATAATAATCTAGGCAGCTAGTTTTTGATAATTAATTAATTAATTATTTAGTTGAATATGACATTTATATGAGTTATTAATGTATTTTTTGACATATTTATCTATAGATTAAAATTAAAAATTATAATATTTATTAATATTAATATATAATGATGTTTTCGCAGTTATATTGATTTTTAAAAATGATATAATTATCATTATTGTAGGTTATTATTAAATTAAAATTTATGATAATTTTAATTATATACTGTTACAATCTAAATGTATTATTTAGTAAATAACATTAATGATAATAATAATAATAGTTTTTCATATATTATTATTATTATTATTACCAGAATATAATATTATATTTTTTTTTTGATAAACTATATAAATTTTATTGYTATTATTTAAATAATATATTAGAAAATTTACTTTTGATATTTATAATATATAATATTATATATATTTTATAATACAAAAGTAATAATAATATACTAATTATTTTATCATATATTTAAAAACTATTATTAATGATATCAAATGATAGTACAGTATATAATACTAATAAATTAAATATATTTTCAAAAATATCTTTAAAACTTAATCCTATCAACAAAAAATAAATTATTTTACTTTTTTATTTATATATAAATCATATATATATATAAATGTTACAATTTATTATCATGCTAAATATATATATATATATATATATAGAAAATAAGTTTATAATCTTATAAATAAATTATAAAGTTTTATTTAATGATTACTTTTTTAGTTTAATATATATATTATAATTTATTATTTCTAAAATAAATAATTGGCATAAAATATATTGAAAATTTCAATATATTTTTCTTAAAAAAATGTTTGTTTGATAAAAAATAATTGATGATAATGTTTGTTGTTGATGATGATGATGATAATAATACTAAATAAATAAATAATACTAAAATCCTATTAAAATTATAGATTTTAATCCTCAATTTGACAACAATATTATAAAAATTTTATTATTGCTTAAATGATTAATGATAACAATGATGATGATAATAATAATATAGTATGTATTTATTTTTAACACTTTAATAGCATTAAAATATATAGATATTATACAATATTGTTTGTGTATTATATACTGTATGATAGATTGAATATTTAAAATTAATTATTAATACTATAATAATTAATTTGATGTTAGTATTTATATAAAATTAAAAATAAAATGATTTATATTTGTTTTTTTTTGTAATTTTAAAAGTTTATAATATAAATAAATTAACAATTTGTTTATTTATTCATTTTATAAGCTAATGTTAATTATTATATTGTTATTATTATTTCATCTGATATTATGTCATACAACAAAAATATACCGTATATATAATATTTTTTTTATATATATGCAATTTCAATGTTAATGTTAATTTTTGTCAATTTAATGGTGAAAAAAGTTATCAGCTGAAATGTTTTATTACACAATATATTAATTATTAATATATATATATATTAGCAAATGTCATTCAATACCCCTTTACTTATTATTATTGTTATTATTATTATTATTGTATTGAATATCTTTTTACTTATACAACAAATATTTTATTTTATATAAGTATATTTAGTTGTATTGTATTATATATTAAACTATGTATGTATTATTATTATTTTTTTTTGCTTTACCATAATATTTTTTTTCATTATATTTATTATTTTTTCATATTATATATATATACTGTATATTGTATGTGTATTTGTGTGTCAGGCATTGTATTTCATTGAGAGTATAGTATTACTTAAAATATATTGTTTATTATATATATATATTATATAATAAAAAATAATAGTTAATAGTGTGATATACAGTAGTAGAATATATATATACAGTGTATATATATATATATATAACTTATTGATATAATTGCAGAGAAAGTTTTTTTACGCAACTGTTAACTATATATATATAAATAAAATAAATATTTATTATTATTTTTTTTTGGACAAATATCTACAATAGCCTTAAGTTTTAATGAAGAAATATATATATATATATATATAAAATATATTATTTGTTAACTCTATGGACTTCATATCCTGTGTGTGTGTGAGCTAATACTGTATATGCAGTATAGTATGAAAATATTTTTTTAAATAATTTTTGTGAATATTTTTGTTGTTGTTGAGCAACAATATCAACAAATACATTACAAAACAGTAATTTCAAGTATAATAATAATTGTTTTAATTTATTTATTTATTATTTTTCCCCAATTATTTATTTAGTTAATATATATGCAAATTGTTTRTTTTGGCATTTATACTACTACTGTATAACTTTATATATTTTATCCATTTATAATTTCAAAAGTGTGTAATTTAGTGAATTATTTTTATTTGTAATTATTTTATTTTAATGATTATTATTATTATTATTTGACTGGAAAATTTAATTATTTAATTCAATAACGGTATAGAATATTCTTGTAGTAAATGGCATGGCATTTATAAATGCTATTTAGTTGTATTGTATGTTTAATATATATATATATATATACATATATTGTAAATACATACTGTATATACTGTTTTATTTGCTGGAAATTAGTTTCTAATCAATTAGAGTGCATTTGATTGTAATAATCATAACATTTAACTGTTATTTTTTTGGTTGTTTGGTTAGATATCTATATCGATATCTGTTAGCACTGGTATTGATCTCTCTCTCTCTCTCTCTCTCTCTCTCTCTCTCTCTCTCTCTCTCTCTCTCTCAAACTGATGGACAGTCTTATCATAAGACCATATGAAACGGTACATTTGGCTATCGTCTCTCTATTTCTCTATTATATCCTATCTGTACAATACATGTACTATTTTTGTTGTTGTTGTTGTTGTCATTGTTGTTGTTGTAAACCATATAATCTTCTCTCCGATATCTATCCTAAAGATTTTTTGTTTATCAATTATAATACCGTTTCACCAGAAAATCTTATGCCCAGAATTTTTTTTATTATTTTTTATATATAAACTATTTGTTTTTCTATTTGTTGTTTTTATTTTATTTCACTGTCTGAATACAAAACTAGAATTTATTATTATTTATTTTTGTTTTGTTTTGTTGTTGTGTTTCAATATACCCGCACATACAACACAYACACACACACAATGGTTTTTAAATCAAATCCTATCCTATGATTAATCCTATCCTATACTATAAGCCTAAATCACTGGTTGGGAATAACTAAACTGATAACTGACTGACTGACCGCTCCATAAGTTTTCACACACAATATATACATATATATATATATATATATATATATATATATATATATATATAGAGAGAGAGAGAGAGAGAGAGAGAGAGAGAGAGTATTAAATAAATCAATCAATCAATGATAAAAAAAACTACAACAACCAAAAAAATCGATAGCAAACACATTGAAACACAATTTATTGACTATAAAAATTACTTTTGTTACAAATTTTATGTGTGTGTGTGTGCTGGCTATTTTTTTATATATATTTTATTTATTGATATATATCTATATCTATGTGAACAACAATAAAACTACAATATATATACTGTATATATATATATGGCCGGCCATCTAATGATCGATCCATTCAAACGATTTATTGTTATGTATTGTATTGTATTGTATAGATATATAACAGTAAAAATATATTATATATATATATATATAGTCAATATTTTTTGGGCCCATTTTTCAGGCGCCAGATATTAGGGCATCACTTATACTACCATAATATCATATATATAWAAAATAATATGGTGAATGAATGAATGAATTGGCTAACTGGCCAATAGATATATAATATATATATAACTATCCGACCACTTTCTCTCTCTCTCTCTCTCTCTCTCTCTCTCTCTATATATATATATATATATATATATATATATATATATATATATATTGTATGGCATATGATTTTTTTTGTTTAGGTTGGCTGTTTAAATGGTGTATTGGCTATAATATTACATCATACTGTATAATAATAATATGAAAGTCAATAGTTATGTGGTGTGTGTGTKCGTGAAGTGCACAGTCATATTGCGATGGCCAGTTGGCTATCATTTTTCAACATTAGATGATGAAAGATGTTTTAGTTTTTGTTGTWGTTGTTAAGCGAGAAAAATAAGCACAGTTTACCAAAAATAATAACCCATTTTTTCCATCCCCCAACCTATAATAATCCCGTTCCCCCACCATTTTAGTAAAACTAAATCACCAAAAAACACACACACACTTACACACATACACAYACACAYACACATACACATACACATACACATACACATACACATACACATACACATACACATACACATACACATACACATACACATACACATACACATACACATACACATACACATACACATACACATACACATACACATACATATATACATACWTACATACACATACACACACACACACATACAYACACACACACACATACACACACACACACACATCCATTACATATTAAATCAAATTTGTTGTTTGTTTGTCAATATTTTTTTCACTGCAAATATTTTGTTGTTGTCTATAATAACTTTACTTATGAGAGTTATGAATGATTTTATCTTTTTTTAGTTAGAAAAATCGATAGATTTTTAATTTAGTTTTATATATAGGAAAAGTATAATAATAATAATAAAAAAATAAATTTTAAAAATTTTCGCCATATTTTTTTAGTATCTGCATTAATCATTGATTCAATTGTTACGACTAAATAATAATAATAATAAAGTTATGGTTWTGGTATCAATTTAATACAGTATATATCTATTCAATATCTATATATATGATATATATATATATATATTATTTGGCTATAAATTAGAGGACACACACACACACACACACACAATGTGAATACTTTCACTACATATACTGTGTGTTCAATAATATAATAAATTATTTTTAATAAAATGGGATGAAAAAAAAAGTTTTGAATCAAATCGATAAAATTAGGGCAAAATTTTTTTTATTATTATTGTCTGTATATAATTTTAATTGAAAAGAATATTTATAAATATATTGAATGAAAAATAACTAAACAATATATTATTATTATTATTATTATTATTAATCTGTATATCAATTACAGGCAACAAAAGTGTAAAGTTGTTTTTTATGTTGAAAATAATTTTTATTATTTAACCAAAAAAATATATTAAATTTTTATTTATTATATATATATATTGTAATATACAATCCATACGCTTGACTAGTGTTTCTGTTGTGTTCATCAATTAATGTCCTAAAAAAAACTATACAAAATTTTTTTGGATATAATGATAATAAGTATTAAAAAAAACTACTGTTTGATGGATGAAAAGGACAGTAGTTTTTTGTGTGTGTGTGTGTTTGCATATTATTGACATTTTTTTATCTATAAAAATGCAACAAAAAAATAATCCATAAAATCTTAATTTAAATCTCATATATTTAGTCTCCCCCTTCCATCCCTCCTCCCCCCATAAAAAGACAATATATATATATTTTAGTTACTATTTTATCGATTATCAATATATATATATATACTGTATATCCGATTACAATCATTGTATATAATATATAATTTACTTTAAAATAAKTTTTTTTTGAGAAAATTAAATTAAAATAAAAATTTATTTCATGACAGTAATTATAAATATATATATAAAAAAATTGACAGAWATAATATTAAAAAAATATTATATTTTAAAAATCAAAATATCAAAAGTTATTTAATTTGTTTGGCAGCAAAAAATTTTTGACGGTTAGCTGAGCACCGGTAGTACCATTTAATATGAATGTCTAGTAAATATATAATAATAATAATAATATATAGTATTTATAAATGTAGTCCCAGTATATGTGTCAGTCAAGCATAAATAATATACTATATTATTATTATTATTATTATTACACAAAAAAATATAGAAAGTTTTTTTTGATGTGATTTTTGCAATAATCTATAATTTATATTATTATTAATCATCAACTTATGCGATGATAAATGACTTTATCTATTAATTTGTTTGTTTGTTTTATACGTATATATAGTATATACAGACTGTATATATATATATATGTTTGTACAGTTGAATGTATGGGTATGAATGCCATTGAATGGACTGGTAGTMTAGAAGCTAAATTATGGTCATCATCATCATCAGCATCACCATTGTTTAAATAGTACCTCGATAAAATTGATTGGATAATAACATACACACACACACACACATACATACATAGCTCGGTTGGTTTCGCACCAGTGGTGTTAAATGTCGACACTGGAAACACTATGGGCAATGTTTATGGTATCACTACTACTACTACTACTAGTAGTAGTATTAGTATTATTATATACTGGTTATCATTAGACAAGAAAGTGAGAGAGAGAGTGACTGATGTATGTATAACATCGGGAGCCCATACCATCTCCCGGCACCTCATTTATCATCGATTGTATGGCACACACACACACACAACACACACAAACTTGCACACAAATAAACACTGTTTACCATTTAGTTTTGACACATACCAGTGCTTTCTTATCACACACCACACAGACATTGCACATACCAGTGCACGTAAAAAAAAAATATAATAGTAACGTGTGTGTGTGTGTGTGTCTTATAAATTACAGTATAACTATATGATATATTATAAATAAAAAAAATTTATAAGACATTTATTGTATTGTATTATTTATATCATATATATATAGTGTATAATAACCGATATTCACTTGTGTCTTAACAGTCAGTCATTAAGTTACAGATATATCTGATGGACTGTCAGTTAAATTTTTTTTAAAGCTTATAGTTATATACAGAATATTCTGTATCTCTCTTTCTGTGTGTGTGTCCTTGTATTTGATATAAAGTTTTTTATATATTTATAAATATATATCATTGTCTTTCTGTATGTTTGTGTGTGTGTGTGTTTGTCATGTTATTGTTGTTAATAACTATTATATAGTTTGATGTAGAGATAGAAATGAAAACAAATATATATATATATATATATATATATTATAAAATTTTCAGACAATTGTTTAGTAGTTGTCTGTATTTTTGTTGTTGATTTATTAATAGTTTATTATATATACTGTATTGTAGTTTATACTTTATGGTGTTTTTTATAAATGTAAAAAGTATTTGAATTTGTTTGCTGAATTGTTTAGATTTATATTTTTGAATAATAAAATATAAAAGATAATACAATACACACAAACAAACAAACACAAAAACATACAAATAGTTTTTTTTAAATATTTTAATCAATATATTGTGTTGTATGATGTAAGACATTACCCGGTTATTCCCGTATAACTTTTCCCGCCCACTCCTAAATTTTATCAACTAATATCTATCGTGTAGTAATATTGTTTTATTTATGAGATTATTTTATTTTTCTATATATTTTTATTGTATTTTATTTGTTGGCAATTGATTTAAATCTGTTTTAAGTAAGTTTTTTTTGCAATATATTTTCTTGTTATAGAAAATCAACTAAAAATTATGTGATTTATGTGTAGTTTTGTGTATATATATATATATATATATATATATATATGATTGACTAAATATTTTTTATTTATTTCAATAACAACAATACAGTATAATACAAATATCTATGTATAAAACATGTCATTATTTTATTTATTTTATATATTATTTATTATAAGTTATATACTGTATATTTAAGATTAATACTAAACTTGCGTATTGAATATAATAATACTAATATTATTATTTGCCTTCAAGTTTAATATTTGTCTTTATAGTTGATGTTATGTTTATTTGTATTAGTATTTTATATGATTATCAATAATAATAATATACTTATTATTATAATAATAATAAGTTGTTTGCTTTCTATAATATATATAATAGAAATTTTTTTTAACGAAAATGTTATCATTTGATAAATAATATTTGAAAAGATATTTAAGTTATTATTGAGAGTTTAATTGGTTTTTATTATTAGTATTATTATATATAATGTTTACATAAGTTTGTTATTGTAATAATTATTAATTTTCTTAGTCATTGTGTAATAATAATAATAAAATATTTATACTTAAACTGATATATGAAATCTATTTGTATAAGCAGTATATTTATTAATATTATTATTATTATTATTATTATTATCACATGTTAATGTTGTATAATATTAATACAATAATAAACCTATTGTTTACTTATTTAAAATCTAAATAAATAAATGAATCATTTATTAAATATATTATTTAATATGTTTAAAAAAAATTATATCATTATATATGTACTGTATAGACAGTATAGTGTAAAGTAAAGTAAAAAAATTAGTGATTTTTGAATGACTAAAAAAATTTTAGTACAAAGAATATTCTGTTTAATAATAATAATAGTTTTTTATTGTTAGAAGAATATTCTGGCGATATTTTGAATGACCGTAAATACAAATATATTTCATCTCATTTTTTTTATTGTTGGTATGATTTGAGTGGGTTTTGTGTGAGAGTATGTGTTTGTGAATGTAATGAATGACTGAGTAATAGAAATAAAGAGAGAGAGAGAGAGAGAGAGAGAGAGAGAGAGAGAGAGAGAGAGAGAGAGAGAGTAAAATTCAATCGGATGTTCCCATTGTTGAAGCAATTATTGATTTTTTGTATGAGTTTTACTGTATTGTTAATATACAGACACATACATACATACAGAGAGAGAGAGAGAGAGAGAGAGAGAGAGAGAGAGAGAGAGAGAGAGAGAGAGAGAGAGCACTGGTATGTAGTAGAGTACAGGTTTATACTGGTTTTATCCAATATATCGTATACTCTATAGAGTATATATTGTACAATATATGCTCTTTATTATAACTAACTACAAAAAAATAAAGAAATACTACAACAATTTTATCTAACATTTACTGTACGTTTATTTAATATTTATAAACTGTATGTTAATATAGTATTATACAAATTGTGTAACATTTTAAACAAATTATAAAACTTTTTTTTATTTTATTTTTACCAAAAAAAATTCTATTAGAAGTTTTTTGTTATTACATGTTATTGTTGTTCACATTTTATAATATACTTGTGGTAAACATAATAATATAATAAAATTTATTGTGAAATCATATTCAATATATAAATATAGTTAATGTCATTTTATATAACCACAATATATTTTAATATATATACATTATATATATATATATATATATATTAATACAATATATTTTTTTAAATAAATAATACACACCTACAGTAAACTATATATATATATATATATATATATATATATATATATATATATATATATATATATATATATATATATATATATAGAAAGAGGATATTGTAGAGTATTTAATATTCATAATATACTTATAGTATATATTTTTTTGGTATACATTGTATTCATATGGAATGTCATGTATTATTAAATAAAATATTTTTATATTTTAATATATATATACACACATAATGTATATAAAGTATATTTCATATATATATATATATATATATATATATATATATATATATATATATATATATATATATATATATAATATTTTGCTACAATATTTATACAAAATAAATGAATAAATTTAAAATATTTACAATAATACATGGATATACATATATTATATATGTATAATACTTTATGTATATTATATATTTATACCCTGTATATGACATATTGTACAGGAAGTATAATGCTGTGCGAAATAGTTAACATACATATAGTGTAAATAAAATTTTATTTTATTAATGTTGACAATTTATATATATATTTTTTAATAAAATATGTTTTCAAAATAATAAATAAAATTGTTTACCATATATTATGAATTTTTTTTCAAAATAAATAAACAAAAATCATTTTTATCATTGACATTTTTTTGTTGTTGAAATTATTTGTTATTTATATTACAGATATTAAATTTATTATAGCTATAATTGTATAATTTATTTATTTATTATTCAAATTTATTAATATATACAGTATATATATACTAACTAACATTAGTTATCAATGTTCAATATACAATAAATAAAATATGATTAAAAGTTATGAAATTTTTTTTATTTTTACATATATTTATCGATTTTTATAATATTTTTCGTATTTATTATGTTTAGCAAAATCATAGTATTTATAAATATTATTATAATTTATTTTTCAATAAAAACATTTGATTGAATAAGATTTCAAATTAAAATCACTATATATTGTTAGATAATTTGAAAATTAATATTTTAAACTACAGTATAATCTGTATTTTTATTGCTATTATTATTATTATTTAAAAGAGAAAATATTCTGTGAGTCCACTGATTCCGATGAGTAGTCGCTTCAGTTGTTTTTATTTTTTTTATAGTTTATAAGACTTTACTTAAAATTTTTCAAATATTTTATGATATATTATTTGTATTGATAGACATTAAGTATATCCATTGATTGGTTGACTGCCTTCAAGAAATGCACAGAAATTATATATTTTTTATGTGATATATATATATATATATATATATATATATATATATATATAGAGAGAGAGAGAGAGAGAGAGAGAATTTTATATAAAATAAAATGATATGAATTGTTATATTTGTTGCAATTTTATATAGAAATTTATAGCCAAATAAAAATTTTTATTATAGAGTTTGTACT
The DNA here is from genome assembly GCF_028296485.1 of Oppia nitens. Classification (NCBI taxonomy): domain Eukaryota; kingdom Metazoa; phylum Arthropoda; class Arachnida; order Sarcoptiformes; family Oppiidae; genus Oppia; species Oppia nitens. The sequence goes on from NW_026533243.1 coordinate 141,428, forward strand.
TAAATCTAATTAGAAAACTTGTATAATAAGTATATATCGTTTTGTATATATATTTATATATTGTGTATATATTTCTACTTTTGTTAGTTGACAACAACAATCATATGGGATTTAAAATGTAAACTTTAATATATTACTGTAAACCATAATATACAGTATATTGATGTCATTTGAAAGTTAACAATGAAATGTAAATTTTTAGTTAAATATATTATACAAACAAGTTATTATTATATATTGTATATACTGTATATATTTTATAAGTTTATATCAAAAATAACTTATTTTGACTTAATATTTGTTATATATATATATATATATTTCAACAAAATATAACTAAATTAAATAAATATAGTTATTTTCTTTATATACAGTATATATATGTGTGTATTTGTGAGTGCGATATATATATATATATATCAATTGACTTAAGTGTGTATTTATTGCAATTCACTATTTTATCATTTTTATTTGACATCCGTTTTTAGAAATCCAACTTACGATCACTTTATTGTATTTGAATTTATTTATCTATTATACTGTATATATATACTGTACAATATATATATATATATATATATATATATATATATATATATAAATTATATATATATATTTATAAATTTTCTATAAATTTTCTATTATCTGTATTCAATTGTTTCAATTGTGTGATATTTTCTGCTTGAAATAAATTAGAAAAATCTCTTATTTTTCTTTTTTTTTGAAAAAAAATCTTAGATAAATACATTATTGTATTTATTATAACATTTTATTATTATTATTATTATTATTATTATTATTATTATTATTATTATTATTATAGCATTTAGATCTTATTCGTAACAACAAAAAAATATATTACAATTTTATTTCAATGTTAATGAGCAACTCATTTAAAGTACACATTATTTTTTGAAGCCTCATTAATATTAAACATCAAAATATATATGTATCATTAGGTTTTATATTTAATATTATATATTAATATATTATTTTGATGGCAATTATTCATATTATTATTATTATCATTATGATAAAGTTTAAATAGAAATATATTTATCTAAAATAATAATAATAATAATAATAAAGTTATAATATACGTGCACAATGAGTAAATGTATTGAATTAAAGTAAAGTATAATAATTTATATAATTTATACATTAATAAGAAATTTTTATATTTTATTTGCTTAATACTATATGGTATTATAACTTTCAAGTCATTATAACTAATGTGTTATATTATACTGTATAATAATAATAATAATAATAATACAAATTATAAATTTTTAAATCATAATTTCATATAAACTTTTGTTTAAATAATATATATATGTTTGTGTTATAAAATTTTTATCTAAATCATATTACGGTTAGATAATAAATGTTTTATTAAAATTTTAAATTTACATAATATCTAAATACATTAAAATTACTTAGTGTATATGTAAATGAGTAAATATAAAAGTATATATAAAAATATAAAACTAATTTATATATTCATTTAGTTTATAAATTTTTTTTTATCTACACAAAGATTATTTAATTTATTGTAAAACTTTAATTACATTAATATTTATACACTTATTATTATTATTATTTTGTTTCCTAATATAATTTTCTAATATTAAAAATATTAGTTATTAGTATTATTATTATCGATATTATTATTATATTGTTTTTTTGTGTTGTCTAATGATCAGTTAGTAAATATTTGAACTATAAATAATTATTATTTTAATTAATTAAATATTTAATTGACTAACTAATATGCTTAGTCATCAATATTATTATTATTAATTTTATAATTAATTTTATTATAATGCAATTTTTCAATATAATAAATCAATATTAATAATAATAATGACTTTTGTTTTTATTATATATATATATATTTAATATAAATTGAAGTTTATGTGATAATCTCCCAATTTATACAATATTGTTACACTATCTATAAGAGACAGCTTTAGTTGATTTTATTTTGTTGTTATTTTATTTTTTTTTTTGTATTTTGGATGACATACCCGTGCGCTTACCAGTTCATACATGCAGTTGAATAAGTATAATATATTGTGACAAAAAAAATAAGATAATAATTTAGATAATAAACAAATAAACTTATATTAAATACATATAATATAAAATAAACTTTTAGAGAGAGAGAGAGAGAGAGAGAGAGAGAGAGAGAGAGAGAGAGAGAGATTTAAAGATGAAAATTGGATTTATCTCTATCTCTAACCTCTCTGTCCTTAACTTAAAGACAACCTAAAGTTTATGTCAATTTTAACAATGGATTTACTATTATTTTTTTTATATATCCCATTGATTTTGTTGTTGTTGTTGTTTTTGTATTAGTTTTTAAAGTGTGAATAAATAATTATTGATTACCTTTACTACACAAACAACAACAACAAAATCAATATTTTTATTTAGAAATAATACTGAATTTAAAAGTTTCTTATTATTTAATATACAATTTGTATGTTGCAACTGTTATTTAGTAAATTTTTTTTATTTATTTATTATTTATTGATTTCTATTGTGATTTTTTTGATGTCAAAATTATTTTTGTGAAGAAAATCATCTAAAAATTTTTGGACCAAATTTTGTTTATAGATTTTTTTTGTTGGTTGTTGTTGTTATTATTGTTGGTATTTTTCATTTATTTTATGACTTAACATTATTGATGATTATTATGTGTTTGTGATGAGAAATAACTAACAAACAAACAAACAAAAATAAAATCATATAACAAATTGTTATGTGTGTTCACTACAATAATATCTAATATTTTTGTTGTTGACTATTATATATGTTTGGGTGATATATATATATATATTCTCTCTCTCTCTCTCTCTCTCTCTCTCTCTCTCTCTCTCTCTCTCTCTATGTTTTTTAGGTAATAACAATAATAACAACAACAACAACAAAATCTAACTGTCCTTTCCACTCACATTTTCAATTAAAATATATGTATTTTATTTATTAACGTATTTTTTTATTGTGTGCCTCATAAAAATATTAGTTATTTTTTATATAACAATATACTGTATATATATATGGCTTATATTAGAAATTTTTTTGTTTTGCTATTGTTGTAATAATAATAATAGTTTTTTATAATGATATATTATAGGCAAAATATTTATCATTATTATATAACATATATATATTAATCTTTTTCATGAGTACTAAAGATTTTCAGTTTCCAATTTTTTTTGATAATGATTATCAGTTTTTTATAAGTTATTATTATAATTACAAGATTTTTTTCAATTATTATTATTATTATTTTTGCTATTAGACATAACTGTCATTTAATACTAATAGTACTACTGTTTTGTAGCGATAAGCATAAAAATTATATATATATTTTTTTATTATTATTAAATTATTAAAAAACAAAATTATATATATATATATATAAAATTTTGTTTTGTTTTGTAATAATGCATTTGACATATATAATTTTCCATACAGTATATATTATTAATTGCATTTATATATATATTAATGTCTGATATATTTTAATATTTTGTGTGTATGTATATTATTAGTCATTATAAAAATAGCATACAAACCTTAAAACATAAAATTATGATAATTTATATATAATTCATGCAATTTATGCAAAACTACTGTACAATACAATTATTTTATATAATTTATATACAATAGTAAATATATATATATATATCATTGAGAATAATAGTGGAAAAATTAGTTGAAATGTATTGTGTTTTTTCTTATTTATTTAAATAATATTATTTTATTTTGTATTTTGAATATTAGATTCACTATAGAATTTAGTATAAATTTTGTTGTTTTTATTTTGCAATTATTTGTACAAATTATAACAAAACAATAGCATTAATATCTAGTAATATTTTTTTTAATCATAAATGTTATATTTAACAAAATTGTTTTGTTATTTTTAAAAAATATAATTTATGTGTTGAGTGATAAAAATGATAATTTCAACCGTAAATGAGTGATCAAAAAAATAAAACATTGCAAAACTAAACTAAACTATATATATATATATATTTATATTTTTTTTAATTCAATATTTTAAGTTTATTTATGTTTTTAATATATAAAACATCAGTATTTGTGTTAAATAAAATAAAAAATAATTTAAATATTAATATAAATATTGAATATTTATGAGATTTTTAATTTATATAGTATTTTAATTAAATTTATTGATATTCTAAACTATATACTGTACTTATATACAGTGTATTATTTATATAAAAAAGATACATTTTTTAATTATATATTTATATTATATTAATATTTTATAATAATAATATTATATATAAATATATATATATATATATATTTAATTATACGCTTTCATAAATAAATAAATCGTTTTATATATTTATGTAAGAAATCTTATTGAAATTTATCTTTTATTGAATGTCATTATATTTATGTTTTTAGAGAATATTCTTGATATAATATATATATGAGTTATATATATATATAGTTTTATAAGTAAAATTATGTGAATAATTTGTTAACAATATAATTGTTTGTTTTTTGGTATATTATTATATATAAACTTATCTCACAATTAGCTAACATGTTTATATGTATTAATAATATTAATAATAACAATATGTAATAATATATGTAATGCAGTATTAATAAATTGTGATAGAAATGTATTCATGAAATAAAATCATTATTAGATTTATTGTTAAATATATATGTTATTCACATAGACTATAGTATACCATATACTGAATATATATATATAATACTAGTGGGACTCGTAAACTACTAGTACTTACAAAATTGGGAAAAAATTTGCGTGACTTTTTTTATAACTTGTGTCATATATTTTATATTTTATTAAAATATAAAAATAATTATAATAATATTATATTAAAATTATATAAAAGCAATGATGACAACAACAACAACAGTGTTCACACTATTTTAGTATAATTTAGAAAATAGTTATTTCAAACAAACAAACAAAAATTGTATATAAATTTTAATTATTTAATTTTTAAAAAATAGTTATTAGATTAGTCTATATTTATTATTAAAAAAAATAAATTAAAATTTTTATTTAGTCTAGTAGAAATAATACTAATATTATTTAAATTTAATTTAAATATATATATATATTACATTTGATTGATTTTTTTTCATGTAACAAGTAAAATGTCAACCAATGATAATTTAATAATAATATTTTTTTTGATCATTTTTATATTAAATATGTGAAATAGTCAAAAGTTATATTTAAGCAATCACTGATTTAATGTATTTTTTTATTATATTATTTATAGGTACAAATTTTTTTTCTAATATTAAATTTTATATAATAATAATAATAGTATTATTACTACATTTACGTCATACAATCTATAGTAGTAATAGTAGTAGTAGTAGTAGTATAGTATATAAAATAAATTTTTATGTGAATTTTATTTAGTATTATTCTATATATATATATCATCATATTTATCTTAATTTAAATAACTTTTAGGGCTTTTAATAATGATGTAGTATTATTTTGTAATGTTATTACTATATATATATAAAAAATATATAGAAATTTCTAATATTTCATATTTTTCATTTTTACACTAAAAGCAACTTTTCGTTTAATGAATGCAAATGAAAATATATAATATACTAACTGTATATTTATAGTCACTATATATATATATATATATATATATATATATATATATATTATATAAATACTATAATACAGATATCTGATACAAAAAAAACAGAGTATAGATTAATATAAGATTATGATAAATGTTTTATTTTATATATTATTATTTTTTGTTTGTTTGTTTTGTTTTATAGATGACAGTCTTATATATATATATAGTTTTTTTTATTTTACACAAAAAACGAGTAGTTTTCTATAAAATGTGAATATAAATAATACATTAATATATTTTTTCATAATATTATAAGGAATATTCTTCAATAAAAAACAACGTTATATCATTAAAAAAAACTTAGTTTTCTTACTTTTATTTTTATTATCAATTTTATTTTGTTTGTTTTATTACTATTATAAAAATATATATTTAATAGTACAGTATATATATTCAATATATGAAATGATAAACTTGAATAATAATAATAATAAAATTTATCTGAATTATTAAAATTGATTGTTTTCATCCATAGCTATCTGTTTTGTTAAATTAACTTTTTTATATATATAGTCTCTCTCTCTCTCTCTCTTTCTCTCTCTCTCTCTCTCTCTCTSTGTGTGTGTGTGTGTGTGTGTATTAATAGTAACAAATAGATATGTTTACAATATATATATATATATATCTTTCACATTTACTATCACTTTTAGTCACTCAATTACTTACTCACCCATTATTTCTATCTTAAACACACACTCACTAACAATACTCAACAAAAAAAGTGGGTCACAAACTGTTTTTTTAAAGAGTTAAATTTGTGAAACACACCGTTTGTATTATATAACTGTGTTATATATACTGTATATAAATTAATATATATTCAAAATAACTTATAGCACTACTGTATATATATATATACTAGATATGAACAACCATTAGATGAAAGTATCATTTAGTTTATAATATATATCAATATTTTACTAAATATATAATACAATATGCATTTTCTTGGAAATGTTACTTAAATTGCAATACATCATTATTTTTTATATACAGTCTACTGTATATATATATAATATATATATATTGTATATATATGTTAGACCCTCCAGGGTTAGGATTAAGGGTTAACTTAGAATATTATTAAATAATATACAGAAAAAAATATGTGAATATTTATTATTTAAATTACATTTTCATATTAAATATATAAATTTTATTATTAAAAAATATACGAATTTTTTATTTTATTTTTTTTAAATAAGATTTTTAATAAATATTTCATATGACTACTAGTAATACTTGTAGTAATATTGTTTTAATAAGTTAGTAGTGAGTGTTTCATAAATAAAATATATAATTACATATTAAATATTAATTAATAATTAACTACAACTACTACAGTTAGCTTTAACAACTATGAACTTAATGTATATATAAAATCTAAATTATCCTAAAACTTAGGTTGATATACATATATATATATATATATACATATATATATATATATATATAAGTTGATAGTTAATTGATTGATAAATAATTAACTAGATACAGTTAACTACTGTATAATGACTATGAATTTACAATAAATACATACTACTAGTGTTTTTTCCTAAACTAATAAATTTGAATTTTAAATATTTTAGCTAGCTAATTGACGATATAAAATAAATTGGGGACAATAATTATATAAGTAATTTATTATTAATTAGTAAATTTATTTACTGTATATTTGATGTTAGTATTTGCATATTTGTTAGCAATAATTTTTTAATATACAGTATATAATCTAATTATAGTAAAATGTATAGTAAATTTATATTGTATTATATTTAGTAAAAAAATTATTTTTAATTTATTTATAGTTTAATATTTAATATAATTTTCAATATAAAATTTTATGGCTTTAAAATTTATTAATTATTTAATTAAATATTTATATTTAGAAATATAATTATAATAATAATATGTTTTCTAATTAATATATAGTAATTGATGAAAATGTCTATATTATTAATAGTATTTAATAATTAGAAAAAATATATTAATAAGTTATTAGATTTTTGTATTATATAAATATTTTATTTTTATTAAAAAGAAATATATTCTGTATTTTATTGAAATGTGAATTTTATATACATTATTAATCTATATATATATTTATATATTATTGTAATATAAAATCTATAACATTAAATATATAATGTTTATTGATTTTTATTATACATAAATTATATAAATAGCATAAAATTTATACACATATTTTGGATTTACAATATGAAAATGCGGTTTTTCTATGATTTATTTTAACGACATTATTATATTATTAATATTTTTGCATATTATTAGTATTTTTTTAAATATTGAATGTATTATAATATAGTAAAATATTTATGAATTTTTTTTTTAAGTAAAATCGATACAGAAAAATGTGTTACAAAAATAAATGCCAGTTAATGTTTAATAAATAAAATTTTTAAAAATATGTTATATATATATACTGATTTAATAATAAATTTTTTATAGGATTTACTATTTTTAAAAAATATATATTTAAATTTGTTAAAAAATATTATAATTTTAATAAATATGAAATTCAAAATATATGGTAACATTTTGTTATATTAATGATAAATAAAAAAATTTATATTAATTATTATTATAATTATTTTAATCTAATATTAGAAACTAGTTTAATGTTTAGTTAAAATTATTAGTTTATGCTTTAAAATTAGATTATACTGTATTATACAGTATTTATTTTAATAGAAATATAAATTAGTTATTATTATTATTACAGTATTATAGTTTAAATAATTAATTTTGTTTTGTGTGTGTGTGATTGCTGTAAATTACATTAATTGTAAATTATTATAAGCACACATATAAAAATCATATATATATATATTTATCACAAATATAAAAATAGTAAATTTTAATAGTTTAAATTTATTTATAAATTTTTTAAAAGTCTATGTACTATAATAATAGTTTTACAGTATAACTGTATTTACAAACTATTATAAAATTATTCACTAAACTTATCTTTTGTATTGAATATATTATTTTATTATTTTATTTTATTTTATAATTTAATTATTAAATACAGTGTGTGTTTGTGTGTTTTTTTTAGTACAATATGTTTAGCGTTTATGTATAACATAACATGTTGTGATGAATTTTAATTATCCATGACACATTTTTACTAGTATGGTATTGATTTTTTAAAAAATAAATAAATAAAGTGCATTGTAGACAAATTTTCATATTATCTATTTTACAGTATTTTATATATATATCAAATTTTTTTTGGTATAAAAATTACAATCTTTTTTTGTTGTTATTAAATTATTTTAACATTTAGAAGAAAAATGTTATTTTATTTTTTCTTATATGAAAAAAATCTATTGATTTTGTTATACATTGTAAATCGATACTAATTTGTTTAGCAATATTGAGATTTTATTTATTTATTATTTTTCAAATTGTATTAATTAGATAACATAATATATATATAACAATAATTTTTAGATTTTTATATTTGAAACAATAAAAATATTATTAAAGTATAATTTTTATTATTCTGTATCATATTATTATTTTTGAATACTTTTTTCAAAAATTTTGTTTTTTACAATTATTATTATTATTATTATCATTATATATATATATATATATATATTGTTGTTGTATTAAATAAATTTTGCTTTAAAAGCTAAACTAATAGAAACAAAAAATCAAGAAAATAACATAAATTTTTTAGAAAACTTTTTATTTCCAACGAAATATAAAGTAAATCTCATTTGAAATTCTTGTAAAAACATTATTAAATTTTTTTAGTATAAAAATTACACAATTGCTTTGCTTTACTTATTTTTATATATTTATAAGAGAGAGAGAGAGAGAGAGAGAGAGAGTAAAACTACAAAATACTTTTAAAAATAACTTAAAATACAGAGAATTTTTAGAAAATATTTATTTTTAAAAAAAATATATTACGACTTTTCAAAATCTGATTATAATTTTTATATTGAAAATAAATTTAAAATTTTATGATTTATTTTAAAGTATGGATTCAAATAAAAAATAACTTATGTTTAAATTTTTTAATTTATTTATCATTAATTTTTACTAAAAATATGTATACAATTTTAAAATTTTACTCATTTATTGTTAATCTATTTTATTAAGTATTAGATTTGATAATTATAATTATTATCACTTTAAAAAACACATTATTATTATTATTATTATACATAATTATTTTATAGTATTATTTTTATCAAAAAGTATTAATAGCATTATTTTTAATAATAAAAACTATTATTAATTTTAGCTATTATTCATAAAATACTATATTTTTATCATACAGTATAATAATAATTATAAAACTATAGATTAATGTGCTTAATGTAAAGTATATATACTGTATTATAGTATTAAATGTTATGATGATATCGTGTGTATTAATTTATTTTTAATTAATAATACATGATATTTACTTTATTTAGTATATTTTTAAATCTTTTAAATTAATGAAAAATTTTCAACTTATTAATAAACATGATATTAATTTTATTAATTAAAAAATTTATTAAATTAGTACTATTTTTAGATTTTTAAATCTATAAACATATATATATATAGTATAATCCAAACAATATAAGATATTAAAGGTTAATTTATAAATTACTATATTATTATACAATATACTGTAAATACTTAAATACGTTAAGTTATTATATACTTGTTATACAATAATTACAAATTTACAGTAATTACAAATACAATAATTATTATTGTTAATAATAAATCAGATTTTAGTTTATATATATATATATATTTGGTAATTAATAAATTTATACTTTATATATATATATATTTGTTATCTTATGTTAGCAACAATACTATAATAGTTTTAGTAAAATGTCAAAAACGGGTCATATATTTATGTATGTGTTTATCCTGTATTTAAATCATACCTCAATATATATAATATTAATATTATACAGAATATTCTGTACTTTTTTGTGTGTTTTTGTTGTTTTGTCTATCTTTTGTCACACACACACACACACACACAACAGTCGCAGTTTTTTTTGTGTAACAATGAAATGGTTGGCTACCAGTGCTCATCTTAACTCTGATGTGTACATAATAAAAGACAATCAATTTATATATATATATATATGATCATATGGATTGGCCTATTATGTATATATATAATATACTGTATATCTATGTCTATATCATTATAACATAAACCAGCCAGTAGATTGACATATATAACTTTATATATATATATATATATTTATATTATTGATAACTCATAAATAACAATAAACAGACATATAGTCCAAGTAATATCTATATCTATATCAATATATCTGCTATATTACATAACTAATAATAAATAAAAATAAAATAC
>NW_026533243.1:155000-275000 GCF_028296485.1 Oppia nitens
TGTTGTGTTACACAAAATAATATTATAAGAAAAAAAAATAAAACAAATTAATTATCGATTAACTTTATATACATTTTCAGTTTATATACAGTATATATAAATAAGCAAATTATTGGTTAGTCAACCAAATGTATAGTTAGAAAAAAATGTATGTTATTTGACGATAATAAAAACATTTATATATTTATTTTAAAACAATGTTTTTTTCTTATTGTTTTATTATAATTTTCCTTTACATTTAGTTTATATATATATATATAGATTAATATTATTATTATTATCGAAAAATAACTAATTATTTATATCACGAAAAGTATGTTATAGTCTACTGATACTAATATTGTGTGGCAATTGTGTGATATATTTTTTTATCAACAATTTTATTTATCAGTTATTTCTATAGTCAATATGTATTGCAATCACACAGTCAGACAATTATTAGATATACTGTTTATCAATTGTTTATCAGCTTTTGGTTTAGTTAGTTATAATAAATGATAATATTTTGTTTATAAACAAAATGTTTTTATTAGTATTATTTGTATTATTAATATTAAGTTTATATACGAGTAAAATTTATATAGATATACAGTATATATATTATATACTGTATATAATAGTATAGTATATATAATATATTGTATGTTTATAATATTTACATTGTTTCAAACAATTATTGTATATATAAACTAATTGCTTGTGTATAGTAGTTTTATTATTGGCTTTATTTTATTTCATTATTTACGGTATTTTATTGCATCTAATATTAAGTAATTAAGTTCATGAAAAAAAATTTTGTTGAAATTTTGTTAATGATTTTTTTTATTATTAAATTTGTTTCCATGGTTGGATAATTTCTTTATATATACTATATATATATATATATATATATATATATATATAATTAGTTAGCAATTTTTATCACATTTTTACTAAATATAATAGTATTTTATTTTACAGAATATTCTGTATAAAGGTATTTGATTTATAGAATTTAATTTTTGCTATTTTACACAATGAATATATAATTGATTATTTTTGTTGGCGTTGACATAATTTTTTATTATTATAAATAATAAATTTAATAAAAATATAATTTTATATTTATGTATTTTTTTATTATAGTATTATATAAACAAAATATATTAATATTTAAATTAAGTCTTATATAGATATAAACTTTGACTTACAGAGATAAACAAATAATATGATATATATACTGTATATATAATGATTTACATGAATTATTTGCATCAATAAATATATATATTATCAGATTAGTGGAAAATTTTCTTTAAAAAAATAAGTTTTATTAATATATCAATATATACACTATATATATATATATATATATAAAGTACTATATAATCCATTTATGCAAATGATTAGACGTTTGATATTTATTTGACACATGTTTTCAAAAAGTTCAACATTTAAAAGATTTTATACTTTCGGAAATAAATAAAATATAAATACTTATACAATATATTATATATAGAATTATATATATATATATAGCGAGCACACAATTACAGTATATCAGTCAGATTTAAAAAGCATATATATATATGTAAAGAAAAATATACAGCAATTTATTTATTATTATATAAAAAAAAGTTGAAAATATTTTTCCATTTATTTTTTAAAAGTAAAATATATATATATAATATAATATAAATAAAAAGTTTTTTTTGTCTAATAAAATACTATAGAAAAAAACACATACACTCAAAATGAAAAGTATTTTTATGATTTTAGTTTTTTATTTTATTTTGTTGTTGCTTTTATTTCTAGATTTTATTTTTATTTTTTCATCTCAATTTAAAACTACTTTTACTTTATATATATAATATATATATATATATTTTTTTATTTTATTTTGTCTAAATTTTTTTGGTCAACCATTTTTTCTGTATAGTAGAGCTTAAAAACCCATCATTTGTTATAAGTTTATACATATACTGTATATATATATATATAATATATAATATATAATATATATAATATTATATAATATAATGAATTGATGATTCAACTTATAGATAACATTAATGGAGTTTTTTTTTTAAAAAAAGTTGTAAAATAAAACATTAATGTTTGAAAAAAATAATAACAATTATACTAATAGTAATTGTGTGTATATATTAATTGTGTGAATTAGTTGAGATTTATTTTGTTTTTGTTGTTGTCATAAAAAAAATTTAATAATTAATTATTTATTACTTTTGTAATATTATTATTTTTACTATTACTCATTCATTATCAACCCACACACACACATAGTATATACTGTGTTTACAGTATATATAAATTTATATATATATAATATATATATATTGAAAAAATAGCCCTTATAATCATTATTAACGTTTTTTATTTGATTATTATTATTATTTATTTTAGTTTTTTTATCGTTAAACTACTAATGTCTTCGCTGTACTACTGATTATATACAGTATATAACAGACTCATCATTAAATTGATTTCATTTAGTTATTTATTTATTTTTTTTTTGTATTTTTATTATTAGTGAATAAATGCTATAATTTATTTTTTATTATTATTATATTTTTTTGGATTTATTTTTCAAGTATAAACTATCATATGAATAGCATTTACTGCAATGCATTAAAAATAAATAAATAAATAGATAATTATTATAATCAGTGTTTGACTTATAGATTAATGATTATTCACATTCATTATTATTATTATTATTTGGTCTAAAATTTCAATTAATTTTATAAAAATTTTTATACTATTGTTTAGCTCTCTGTCTCTCTCTCTCTCTCTCTCTCTCTCTCTGTCTGTCTGTCTGTCTGTCTCTCTCTCTCTCTCTCTCTCTCTCTCTGTCTCTCTCTCTCTCTGTCTCTCTCTCTGTCTCTCTCTATCTATCTCTCTCTTTCTCTCTCTCTGTCTCTCTCTCTCTCTCTGAAAAATCATTAATAAATTTTTAGACATTTTTCATTGAGAATATTCTCAAAATGTTTTTATAWTTAGATTTATTTTTATATAAAAATATTAATAATTTATCATATATTATACTTTATGATGAAATATATGGTTATAAAACATTTGTTCATTAATTTAGTATTATTTGTTTTCATCAAAACAAAACAAAAATTGGCACATAATTTGCTAAATAATTTATTTAGTGGTCACACATAAAAATTAGGCTATTATTAGGCTTTCAATAACAACCAAAAATTTTTTATTATTTTAAATATCTATCATATAATTGTTGAATAACAAAGAGCTTTATTTTATAAAAAATAAAAAATATTTTTTTTTAAATATTCATATATGGTTATTATCATTATTATTATTATCATCATTATAATTATTGTTATAAAATAAAAAGATTAATTTATTAATATATGTTTAACATTGTCAAACATATTTTTTTGTTATTATTATAATTATAAATCTAAATAATGATTAATAGATTTGTATTTTAATTAAATAATTTTTTTAATAGTTTTTCCAATTATATTTCTATTAATAGATTTATGTGTTTAGTTTTATGAATAAATTTTTGCTATTGTTTAGGATTATAATAATTTCCATTATTTATAATAAATATTTATTTGAATTTATTAATCATATTATAGAATAATATATTTTATAAGGATTTTTTAAAAATTATTTATAAATTATATAATACTCTAGATTTAAAAATTATAATAAATTCATGATAAAATTATATTTAGAAATTTAATTATTTTTATATATATATATATAAATTTTATCATTACTATTATTTTTATTATAGAATATTCTGATAATATTAATGATAAGTTTATATATATATATACCGTATATATATATATATATATATATATATATATAATACATATGATTATGATAAATGTCATGACAAAAGTCATAAAATTGTGATCAAACAAATAATAAAATTATCTATCAATAGGATATATACAAGTTATATAGATTTGCTGCTCAGGCATAACGTTAGGCATAATTTTTTTTATAGATTAGGTAGGAGTGAGTGATAACAAAAAATAATATTACGGTATATACAGAAAAATCTAATTTACTCTATAATATAATCAAAATAAAATGACATCAATGTTATTAAGCATTGCTTTAACATTGATTATTATTATCATTATTATTATTCTTTATATTATATATATGACATACAAGAATCTACATATTGATTGCTTTTTTGTATATATATAT
The DNA here is from genome assembly GCF_028296485.1 of Oppia nitens. NCBI lineage: Eukaryota > Metazoa > Arthropoda > Arachnida > Sarcoptiformes > Oppiidae > Oppia > Oppia nitens. Next base: position 159,201 of record NW_026533243.1, read on the forward strand.
AGTTTTTTTTATTAAAAAGGAAATTATAATATATATATAGTAGACATAAATAGCAAAATTTAATACAACTGTGCGATAAAAGTGATGTGCAAATCACTCATTAATGTCTCATAAATTATTTTCTACCCAAACATACAATACATACATACACACACACACATACACACACACACACACACACACACACACACACACACACATTCACACACACACACACACACACTTACATACATACATACAATTATATATGAAAATTTTTATATTATTATAATGATTATGTTATGTATTTTTATCATTAAGATTATTATTATTAGTATTTAAAGTGGATTTTAATGTAAATTAAATTTTAATGAAGTTTTCTTTTTATATTACAGTATAGTTTTGTTTCTTTACTACTAAGCTTATCATACGATACTATCTTTTTTTTAGTGAAACTTTATGCTAAAGATTATATATATATTTTTTTGTATTATATATTATTAATATAATGTTGTAAATACTGTTAAGCAATTATTTTATAGAAATTTTATTTTTAGGTTTATATATACAGTTTATTATATTTAATTTATTATTTGCTGTCAAAAAAATTTATAACAATTAGTTGGGCGTTAGTTGTCATTTAGTATTTTTTCTTATTATTATTATTATTATTATTTCAGTTATTTTATATACAGTATTAAGTTAATATAATTTATTAATTCAATAGACATTTGATTAGTGTCTGTTATTTTTATTTTATTATAGTCACAATTGATTTTAGTATATATATATATATCTATATATCTTATTTATTAGTATAATTTTATTACTATTTGATTTGTGTGATATATAATACTTTATTATATATATATATATAATATAAATTTTATAGGATTTATGTTTTAGGAAATATACTGACTAATATTTGTTTTATTAATATTTACAATATATTATTATTATTATTATAAATATACTTAGATTTTTTTACTGCACGAAACAATAAGATAAACTATATATTATAACTGATTTTCTATATATATATATTATTATAATTTAATTTTAACTTAAAAATCAAATTTAATATACAATTCAATTTTAAAATCAATTAAAAAAATATTATAAAACGTTTTTTTTAAATAATTTATTATTTTTTATTATGTCTAACAAAGTCATTGAAATTGTCACTGAAAATAATAATAGTAATAATAATAATAATAACAAGTATGTACTGTATGTTATATATATTTATTGTACCCATAATTTTCATTTATTATATAGGGATTTATATAAAAATTTATTTTATTATAATATAACACATAAACACTATGGCCTCTAAAAAAATATATAAAGTAAATAATCTCATTGAGTGTAATATACGAGTATTTGTGTGACACTTGAAGTAAATCCCCAATAATAGCTATACATATATTATATTTATAATATTAAAAAAAAATAAAATATTTTACTGTATTTACAGTATTTACTAGTATCCCATATTTTAAGTTAATGTTATTTAAATTATCATTATTAGGGTAGTAGTAGTAGTAGTAGTAGTAGTAGGTGTAGTATTATTTATTGATAAAAAAATATATTTTGACTTAATATTTTAAATAGTGTCCGAAATTTTTTTTTTTTATAAACGTGACCTACATATTAGGTATAATATAACATAAGTTTAATCAATAGAGAGAGAGAGAGAGAGAGAGAGAGAGAGAGAGAGAGACTCATTGATTGCAATAACTATTTACAGTATATTGAGTATTGATTTGTCACTCAATTATTAACACAACAGAGTGTTTTGTCAGTAAAAAAAAGTCATTAAATCACTTATATTATTGACATTTAGTAGCTTATGTTATGTACGGTAAATCACATATAAACACATACACTGGTAATACATGCAAACATACAGTTATATACTGTATTAGAAATCTTTATTTTTGTATTTTCTGTCAAAAAACGTGTCGTGTCTTTCAATTTTTTTGCCATCAATTGCTTGAAATGACATGAATGCGTAATATATATATATATATATATATATATATATATATAAATGTATATATATTTCTAAGATATAATTCCCCGAAATACATGACATCTCTTCAACACATATAATACCAGATAATATATTTCTCTCTCTCTCTCTCTCTCTCTCTCTTTCTCTGTTACTTAAAAACTAAACATATCACATATTTTGATGGCTGTCTGTCATGAGTGAGTGTGTGTTTATGAGAGAGAGAGAGAGAGAGAGAGAGAGAGAGAGAGAGAGAGAATTTATAATAAATATTAAAATTTGTTTTTTACTGTTTGGTTTGTTTATACCATTCAAACATATGCTGGAAATGATTGAATAATGCAAATATCTAGACATTAATACAAGATTTTGATGTATGTGTTTGTATGTATGTATGTATGTATGTATGTKTGTGTGTGTGTGTGTGTGTGTGTGTGTGTGTGTGTGACAGTGAGTTTTTTGACATTTTTCATATATATATATTATTAAATATTTTGCAATTTATTGCAGCCTATCATACGAAAATATCATTTATTTTTTCTAGTATAGTAAAAAACATTTACATTTAATATTATTAATATTAATATAGTATATTAAGTTATCATCATTAAATTATATATATATATTTAAAATATATAATTATACTGTTGTGTAATATATTGTATTCAAAATCATTAGTTTACAAATTAGACTTAATCATAATGATTTGTTTTTTTATAATGATAAATATCAATTTTATTACTTAATATATATATATATATATATATTAAATTTGATTATTTATATATAAATTTATATTAATTAACATTGAAATGAATTTTATAATTATGTTTATTATAAAAAAAATTATATACAATAATATTCTTGGTACTTTTTTGTGCAGTATATAATTATTTAACAAATTATTTATTTATTTTAAATAATTATTTTACTTATAATTATTTAAATTTCATAGAAAATTATTATTATTATTATTATGAGTTATAATAATTTTTTTAAAAAAATACTTTAATTACGTAAAAAGACATAATAGTTTAATCTCAATTAAATTATAAATATTAGTAATTAAAATTATATTATTTCTATACTAATAATAATAATAATTAAGTGTAATTAGTTAAACAAATATTTAACAATTTTTTAATATTTATTATGACATATATAAATTATTTATATTATTTTGCGATATACTGTATATGCGATTACCCTATAAATACTAAATTATTATTTTTAGTTAAATTATTTACATTTGRTTTTTCTTATACATGAAATTATAAATAATAATAATATTATTAATAATTTATTTGTTTTGTTGTTGTTTTATAATTAATTAACAGATCGTAAGGCATGGCTTTCCCCATCAGCCGACAGCCGTAGCCTTTGATCCGGTCCAGAGACTGATAGCTATTGGCACCAAAACGGGTTCACTGCGTATACTGGGCCGACCCGGTGTCGACATACAAGTACAACACATACCGGCCTACGCTGTAATGCAGATCATATTTATGGTAAACAATGGCCAACTGTTATCGGTTTGTGCCGACGATAGCATACATTTGTGGAGTTTGACGGCTAAGCCGCCGGAAGTGATCCATACAATCAAGTTTCAAAAAGAAAGGTATGTTTTTTTGTTTGTTTATAATTAATAATAAATTTATTTTATTTTTTGTTTTAATTATAACTAAACTATTTGTGCCATTATTTATGTATTTAATAATAAATAATTATAATTTAATATATATATAGTTTGTTTAACACTCGATGTCGTATTTTGATACGTTTTTTGTAACGGTATTTGTGAATAGTATTTTACAAATATCATATTGTTTTCTGTTTGTAAACACAAGTAGACATATCAATCAAACATTTGTGATAACAATATGTCCACCGAAGCTGACCAGTCTCCCGAAGAAGAACATATTCGGCATTGTATTTTATACGAATTTGATCGAATGAAGAAATTGGGCCGAATTAATGCCACCGAAGCGACAAAACGGATCAATGAAGTATACCCCGAATCAATTGGTGTTCGAAAAGTTCAGAGATGGTTTGATCGATTTAAATCGAATGACAGATCTCTTGTGGATAAGAGTCGAGGACACCCTACTATTGTCATCGATAATGAAGTTCTTTTGAAAGAAATAGAAGCGGATCCGAGGCAAACTCTTCACGATTTGTCACATAAGTATGGGGTTTGTCGAACTACAGTATATAACCATTTGACCGAAATTGGCAAAGTATATAAAATCGGAAAATGGGTACCACATGATTTGTCACCCGAACAAAGAGCCAATTAGAGACATGTCGACGTTTGCTGTCAGATCTCAAAGACGTTCCATTTTTGGAACAAATAGTGACAATGGATGAGAAGTGGGTGTATTACGAAAACCCTGTCATAGGTGGTCAATGGGTCGATCCTGAAGAACCTGCGATACAGACGCCGAAAAGAAACCTCAATCCTATGCTGTGTGTTTGGTGGGATTGGATTAGTATTATTCATTATGAAGTTCTCGAATATGGTCGGACGATAACATTGAGCTCTATTGTCAACAATTGGATATTATATTGATGGTAAAACGTCCAAGATTAATTAATTGTAATAGGATTAGATATCAAAGAGACAACGCGTCGAGTCATACTTCAAGAATGACTCAAAATATATATATATACTCTCCAGACATCGCACCTTCAGATTATTATTTGTTCCGAAATTTACAGACGTTTCTTAATGGAAAAACATTCACTGGAATCGATGATATCAAAAAAACCATCGATGAGTTTTTTTCTCAATCAAAGGACTACTTTCAGAAGGGGATTATGGCTTTGCCTGAAAAATGGCAGAAAGTCATTGCTAATGATGGACATTATATAGATAATTAAATTTTATTGTATAATGGTTAATTTTACATTTGAAATATTAGAAATAAAACGACACCAAGTAATGAACAACCCATATATATATATATATATACTATAAATATATTCCAATTTATAATAAGTATAATAWTTTTTTCTTTTAAGTTTAGTATTTATGATATTTAAATTAATAATATTTTTTTAAATTATAACTTATTTATATAATRAAATGGTTTTATTATCTTAAAATATTTAAAACACYTAAATTTTATAARTTGTCATTTAATATTGTTAAATTACTGTATAATAAGCCWTAAATTGTCTACTATATTATAATATATATTATAGTAAATGAAAATAATAATAATAATAATAACAATATAAATAAAATCTTATAAAAGTATTATAATTTAAAGTACTGATTAGGACGACATCATTATTATATTAGATACTCTATTATTATGTATTATTATTATTATTATTATTATTATATAATATACTATAGATATGTACTATAAGTGTGTGTTTTGTATAATAAGCCATTCATTTAGCTGATAATCTCATTGTTGTAGTTGTTATCAACCGCTTTCACACAAATAAATGTAATTAAATATATATTAGTATATTATATATACACTGTATATTGCTATACTAAATATATAATAAATTTATCACATAAATTAAATATATTTATATATTATTTTGGTATAAAAGTGATGACATAATAACGATAGTGTTTACGTATATACTCTATATATATATATATGTTTTACATAAATATCCAATTATTTTATAATTATATTAATTTTATTCAATACTTATAATAAATAAATGTCATAATATAATGACTTAGATTTTTTGTTTGTTTATATTGTTTATGCTTATAACATACATACATACAAACTAACATAAAAATAAATTTCGCTTATCGTACATAAGATTATCATTAGTTTTATTGACTATCTCTTAATATAACTGTATAGCTGTATATATAGTACAGTAAAGAAAATGTCCAGTAATTTATTTGTCACAGATTTAAGTGCATGTATTTAGTTATATATATATATATATATATATATCTGTATGTATGTATGTATGTGTTTGAATGTGTGTGCAATTTTAAGAAAGATTTTTATTATATTCAGTAGTTTTTTGCTTCTCATTTTGAAAATCACTGGCAATTTGCATAATTTTATAGCACTTATAGCATAGAGACGACAATGAAAGGGACAATCACATACATACACACACACACACACAGAGAGAGAGAGAGAGAGAGAGAGAGAGAGAGAGTCCTATATATGTTTATTGTTGAGCACTGGTAGAGTAAATTAATGATTGTCTTGTTTGCTACTAAATTACCTTTTGTTTTATTTATTTATTTATGTGAATCGCTTTCTCATACATACATTTACTGGCAAATACACTGACAGAGAGAGAGAGAGAGAGAGAGAGAGAGAGAGAGAGAGAGAGAGGAAATAATTATATACAGAATATTCTGTATTCTTGATATACTGTATATAAAGATTTTTTTTTGCAATTCATATTCTAATTGAATGAGAATTATTTAGATTACATTTAATTCCCTGATTTTGATTTTAATTTTGTTTTTTTTATAAATTTTTGTTTTGTTTATTTCGTTTGTTTTTAGTGATTGTGTGTAACTGTTTGCATACAGACTATTATTTTAATTAAAATTAAATGAAAAAAAATAAAATAAACTATTTTTGTTTAACTAAACAATATAAATAAATAGTAAATATTGTAAATTTAATAAATACATTGTATTTTAGATTTTAAAATATAAATTTAAAAAACATTACATTTGTGTCCATTTAATATATATAYATATATATATATATTATATATATAACTTTACTAAAAAATGTATAATAATAAACTAGAAATTTATTAGATTATATATATATAGTAATTAACAATAAATTAAATAACAAACTAAACAAAATTTAAATATTAAATTTCAAACTCAAAAAATTTCAAAGACAACAATAAAAGTTGTATAATATTATTCAATATGAAAAAAATTATATAATAAATTAGTTTGTAATACAATATAATAAGCAAACAATAACATCAAAAAACTGTATGAGTTTTATTTAACATTTGTTTGAGTCTAAAATTGATCCAATAGGCCGTCTACAGTGTAGACTCTACACACACACACACACACACAATCCCTGTCCAAACCCCTAACTAACTAACTAACTAACTGTGCGCTATGCACTGGTATTTACTTGTATTGTTATTTATTATTATTATTATTATTATTATTTATAATAACATTGGTGTGTAGTTTTATACTTGATTTTTCAAACTAATTTAATCAAAATTGCCTCAAAGCTTCAAACATAACATTATGTATATATATATATTTTTTTTGTTAAATTATTATAAATACTTAAATTAATAATACAGTAATAATAATAATAATAATAATAATTTTAATAAACATTCAGTATATTATAATAGTTTAGTTAAACAAGAGTTTTGATTTTATAGAAAGTTTTATTAAATAAATTATTTTTTGTTTATTTATTTTTCATTTTATTGGATTATTATTATATTGTATATTAATTTTAATGAACAAACTGTATTACTATTATTACTATTATATTTATTATGACTTTAAAGATAATTTTAGTCAATTTTCTTTGTAATAATGATAAAAATAAATTATTATTATTATTAATAATAATTACATATTTATATACACATAATATTAACAGTTTTTAAGCCGATTTGCATTTTTATGAAATAACTATTTTTATTATAATTAATTAATAAATTTTTATAGATAATTGTGTTTATTTAAAGTTATTTAATACTATATTTTTTTTTAAATATAAATTAATATAATTTATTACACATATTATATTTAAACAAATAAAAATTAGATTTTTATTTTAATAAAAAACATTTAATTAAACAAACAAAAATAATTATATTATAATACTAATTATTTTTATAATTATTATTTTWTATATATATATAATTAGGATAACCTACTGTCATCTAACCTTCCAAAGCAAATGGCTATACGTGGGCACCGAGAGGGGCAATGTTCATGTGGTCAATGTAGACACACTGCAACTGTCCGGCTATTTAATCAACTGGAATAAAGCCATCGACTTGTATGTATAATAGTATATATCTAACATACCTGTGCTAACACACACAAACTACTAATAATATTAATTGAATTAATTTTGTTTTAATAATGTATTTGTTTTCAAAATTATTTTCATAATCTCCTAACACACACACACACATCCCATATAGATCACGTAAAACACATCCCGGTTCTATAGTACACCTATCCGACTGTCCCATCGATTCAAACAAACTGTTACTGGGCTACGAATCGGGTTGTATAGTACTATGGGATCTCCGTAGCAAATCGGCCGACTGGCGGATCTACTATCACGAGTCAATGAAATCGATTAGCTGGCATCACGATGGYCGGCAATTTATTGCCAGCCATACCGACGGCAGTGTTACCACATGGTCGGTCAGAGGTGGCCAGAAACCAGTTGCGGCTATTTGGCCACATTCGAAAGCGCCCAGTGATATGAAACCCGAACCGTGTCGGCCAATCTATAAGGCCGAATGGCGTACCGTTCGGACGGGCGAACCCTATATTGTCTTCTCTGGCGGTCTTCCCGTACATAATAGCGGCAATTCTGGCGGTGGTGGTTCGGCAGCGGCCAAATCTGCARCGGCGGCGGCGGCGGACAGTAGTAATAGCAAAACAAACGGTTCCCAAAGTTTGACAGTAATTCACGGAAAGGCTACCACTGTATTGGAAATGGAGGATACAATCATCGACTTTATTACACTATGCGAGTCGGCCTACGAGTCCGACTTTAACGATCCGTACGCTATTGTGGTGTTATTGTGCAACGATCTGGTTGTTGTCGACCTGTTAAGTCCCGGGTATGGTATCTATTGATTGATTGATAGCATATATATACTGTATATATATATATATATATATATATATATWTATTTATTTATTTTTTTGAAGGATTTAATTTATTTGTTACTTAAAAAAAAAGATTTATGTGTTTCTATAATTAATTGATTTTAGTGTTGTTGTTGTTATATATATATTTGTTTTTGTTTTATAATTGGTATTAACTTAAGATTGATTTATATATATATATATATATATATATATATATATATATATATATATATATATTTAGTTATATCATACTTGTTATTAATGTCTATTTAATACTAACATTTACACTAGTATTAAGGGCTCACCTATAAATATATATATATATATATATATATATATATATATACAGTATATACTGTTGAACATAACAGTGCCCAATCAGTGCACAGGTGCTGCTGAATCAATTAATTATTTGTCACACAATTATGACTTTTTTTATATATAAATAAATCTATAACTAATTTATCATCAGCACCTACCTAACTATCTGTAAATCTAGTAATAAAAAAATAATTTATTAGTTAATTAATTTAATTAATTAATTAATTTTTTTTTGTTACACATTTATTCTAAATAATTCAGGTATCCATGCTTTCATAATCCCTATTCAATGGATATACACGAATCACCCGTTACCTACTGTTACTATTTGGCCGACTGTCCTACCGATCTGGTCTATGCGTTCCTTACTGTTGGCCGCAAAACTAACAAACCGTCTGGATTTTCCGATAAAGAGTGGCCAATCAATGGCGGCGAATGGGGTAACTCAACGGTCAGCTACCCGGAGCTCATTATAACCGGGTATTTATATATACATGTTGTTTATATATATATATATATACAATATATATATTAGCTAAATATATGGATATTGTTTTATATAAGGAACAGTTAGCTCAATATGCATACACAATAAACAAGAGTTTTATTTTTTAGTTTTTTTGTTGTCTATTTGTTTGTTTTATTTTTTTAGTCTTATCTATTTTAATTATTTATACAATACTACCTGGATAAGTACATTGAATTTTCTCAATAATAATAATAATAATACAGTAATATATAAATGATACAATCAATTGACGTCAATACTATGTGTTGTATTATAATTTTTACTGATTGTATCCTAATATTTTATGTATTCAACTATATATATTGCAATTGCAATTGTAATTTACTGTATATATAATATGTATATATTTACATTACTATTGTGTTAGAAGTAAAAAAAACTACTACTCCTTTTAGTTGTCAGATATTTATTTTTTTTAATTAGTAGTTTTGTTGTTAATGCCTTTTTTATTAGACTAACTAACTAACTAACTGATCCCGTTTTGATTTGGATTTACAAACCTAACTGTCCATAATAAATAAAAATAAGCCAAACATTACTAAATATATCGGTTACATAGTATAGTATAGTTTATAWATGGCATTTTGAATTTTTTTATTTTAATTATAACTTTATATAATTATTAAAAATTTAATTTAACTACACTATGATAACTGAGATTATACTGTATGTATATATAAATATTATTTATATATTACATTTATATGTAAAGGACAGGGAGATTTTTTTATGATATGCAAACWCAAATGTTGGAATATTATTAATAGGAAATATTTTTTTATATATATATATATACTTATATAAATATTTTTAAAATATGCTATAAAATTGTTATAATATTATATATATATAATGGAAACATATCTAAAGTATGTATATATATAWAAACTATTTTATTCAAACATTTCATACAACAACAACAACAACAAAAAGGTTTAAATGAAACGGAAAATTATTTTATTATTATATATATTTTTCAATTTGATAGATATAAGAAAATTTTATATAAATATAAATAGTATTAAATACAAAAAAAATAGTAGTATTGTATGACATGTTTATGATAAGCATATTTATTATTAATATTATTACTATTAGTCATATTATATTCAGATATTATTCAAATATTATTCAGATATTAGCATTATGTTTGTTATTATCAAATATTAAGATTTTGTCAATAAAATAGAGAAAAAAATTCATATAATTTACTATAAAAGAAATATATTAAAAAATAAACTATTTTTTTGCGGTTTAATAAATAGCAATTGAATTAATTTTCTGGTTTTTATTATTTATTTTTAATATAATAAATTTTGCTATATTTTATTTTTTTTATTAATAATATTTGCGAGTTAATTGCATTAAGAGTACTTTATTATTTGATATAATAAATGATTTTTTTTTATATTAATACTTTACAATTTACTTAAATAATATATTAAATAAAATTTTTAAATGAGTAATATTTTTTGCATAWATATATAAAGATTATTAATAAATAAAAATTTTATTTTTATCTCAATGAAAATTAGTTTATTAGAAAAAGTTTATACTAAATATTAGCACAAATAATATATATATATATATATATATATATATATATATAATTATATTACATTTGATTTACACAATTATCATTAAATAATTAGATAAATACATATTTGTTTATTTATTTTTCAATTTACTTATGAAAATAATTTTTAATTAATTTGATTAAAATTAATATTTTTTTACTTTTTATTTATAAATTAAATTTTAAAAAAAACAATAAAATTATTATTATTATTTTAGTCATGCGGACGGTTCGCTCAAGTTTTGGGACGCATCGTCAGGTAATATACCCTTTAGTTTATAAATTTATATTTAAATTATTAATAATTTTTTATTAAAAAAAATACTAATATAAATATRTATATACTTTTATATAATAAAAAATAGAATTTTAGTTTTAATATAAAAAATTTATTATTATTAATATAAAAATTAATTTTAAAATAATAAAATTTTTATAATTAATTTGCAATGTTTTTTTTATATATAAAGTACAGTATTGTTTAAATGTTATAATAATTTTTATTTATTTATTTATCCATAATTATTGAGATCAACTATAATTTATTTTTTTTGTATTTATTTATTATTAGTTTGGTTAAATTTTATAACATTTAATAATAATAATAATAATAATAAGATTAATGATGATAATAATATTAATATTATATATAAAATGTAAACCTATTTAAAGGTATTTTGTTTTTAAAATAACAATTTTTCTATAATTTTATTACATGACTGACCATGGCAGTTTACTGTTAATATTATTATTAATTTAATGTAGTATTTTTTTGTAATAATTTTTTTTAAAATTTATTTTATTATATTTAAATAGTTTGTAGATAAATTGTAGTTAATAGCAGTATTACTAGTGTAGCGTCAAAATTAATTAAATAATTTATWTATATATATATATATTATCAACAAAGAAACAATTAGATGAGTTAACACACAAATTGCATTTGACTTATATTATTGTTTTATTATTATTATTTTTATTATAAAGATTATGGTATAAAATAATATAGCTTGAATACACACACACACAAGTTTATATAATATAAATATTTTTGTTTTATTTTTTTTGTTTTGTTTTTTTTTGGTTCAACATTAGTTATTTTGCTTATTATATTATATTTTTTGTTTTGTTTTATTTTTAATACAATTCAAGCAATTGTATGCAATTTGTACTATTTGTTGGTAACATATTTTGTTTTGTTTTGTTTTGTCTGAATGTTTTACATAATACTATTAACAAAAATAATAAAATGAATAATAAATTTAGTTTTTAGATTTTTTTTTATTTTGAGGGGAGATTTTATACTATAGTTTTTTTTAATACTATAGGTTGCATACAAAATACAGAATATTTTTTGCTAAACATTAATAGTTATGGATATATATTTATATGTATAACATTTGTTTTGCATGTAAAATGATTTTTGTCTTATATTTTGCAAAATAAAACAATTCCAGAATATTCTGTATATTATTTTATGGTTTTACACAATTTACTGTAGGTTTTTGAGATAAATTTCAATTTGAATTTCTAATATATAAATAATAATAATAATATTATTAACTATAGAAATAGTATAACAAATTATATAAAACACAATTTTCTAGACAATGTATTTAGATATATATATATATATATATATATATATATATATATATATATATATATATATTTAGATACATATGTATTGTATAAAATTTAAATGTTTCTATGTATACTATAAATTTAAGATATATATATTTAATTTTAAGCCATATAGTTATTAGCTAAACGACAAGATATATGTAATATATAATTTTTTATTTTAAAAAACACAAAAACATAAATTATTTATAAGATAAAATTATAACATAAAATTTAAATATCATTATCTAATTGTGGATTATATTATAGTATTAGTGTTTTTTCCCCAAAAAAATAATTGTTTGTTTTTTGTTTATTATTATATTATATCTTAAAATAATATCTATTTTTTCTAATAAATATTTTTACAGTACATTTGCATCAATTATATAAACTGAAAACATCAAAACTGTTTGAAAAGCCAAAAGTGGTYAACAAATCGGCCGGTGATTTGTCTGCCGGTGCCGAGTCTGGGGTCGGCCTACAAGAAAATGACGACCCGTTTGCCATCGAACAGCTAACCTTCTGTACGGACACCAAATACCTGTGCATTGCTGGCGCCAGTTCTCAGGTGATTGGCTTCAGGTTTAGCAAACATGAGACACATACGGAAATACCGGTTAGTTTTGTTTAGGTTTTTGGTGACAATTATTGATATTGTTTTTTGTTTTTTAATAAATTATTTCAATAATAATAATATCTGATTGATATACTGTAGATGTTTGTTTGTTTAGCATTTTATAAAAGTTGTGATTTATTTTTATTTATTTTTTTGGTTATTATAAAATATGATATATGTTTCATATCATATACTGGTATATGTTTAGTTAGATATTTTTATGGACACATATTACCAGTTAGTGTACTGTATAGTGAATATATATATATATGAATATATTATTTTGTATGAGAGATAGAATATTCTGTAAAAATATCTATTATTTTGTGATGGTTAAAACATCACTTAAGCGCTTCCAAAGACAAATTAAAATATAAAGTTAACTTTAGATATAACTAATTTATACTGTACATATTTATGCTATTATGTACATTCTCTATTATAACTTAAAATACTGTTTAATCAAATTAAGTAATTTGATTATAATTAACTATATTTAATATTATCATCAATTCTATATTAATATCCTATTTATTATTATTATGTTTAAATGTTTAATTAAGATTATAAATTATTATTAATGTTATAAATAACTTAAACTAATTATTAATTATCTAATATACTGGAATTAGTAAATACATGTAATTCATCGACTATCACATTATAATTATCAATAAATGAGAAGTTTAAAGAGTTTAAAAATGTAATCATTATTAATAGTAAGTGCAAGCCTTAGGTGTAGCGGAGTTGGGCTATAATTCCGTAATTTTACGGACGAGTCCTTCCGAGCTCCGATACAAGGCTTCCGATACTAAATACCGATATACAGCGCAGTTACCAGTGACCAGAGCCCCGAATGGGCTATTCATAAATACTGTGACGTAATAAATAAGCCATTCAAATATACCGTAATTCTTAAATAGTCTTCTAAATAGCAACCCATTCATAAATTACGTCACAGTTCCCTATCATATATACCCCACATTGCTTATTGCTTCGTAAAGTTATCTTTACGGGCTATTTGACGGTAAACCGTAAACCCGAACCGTCACATTTGGCGCAGTCGGCAGGATTGCAAATCCCTACCTATATTACCGACAATACTATTAATACCAGTCCTGCCTAACCATACAAATTTATTATTAAACAATTAAGTCACACATATACTTAATTGTTCACATCATTTATTATTTAAACTCTAATTTATTATTTCTATTATTAAAATATTATTATAAAATATTAAACTACAGTATATCTAAAGTCACTTAAGATTTAACACTATTAATAATACTTTATATATTTGTGACATAATACAACATTAAATATATATATAAAGTTTACTTTAAAATTTCATTACAAACATTTATTATACAATAACTTAGTAACCAATAGTTAAGGTTAATAGTTAAGGTTACTTATTTGAATTATAAACATTTAATACTCTTTATTATAAAACATTTATAACACTTAATTCTGTAACCAATTGTTAAAGGTTACTATATATATATATAACCATTTATATTATATCAATTTAATTACATTTATTATAAAAACAATTTAAACATTATTTAATTATGACTATCACTAAATATTCCGGTTATAATACCGATGTTAAATTTGAAACATGGCTCAAACTATACGAGCTTAATACACAACAAATGTCGGGTACCGAGCGCATACATCAGTTGATGTATAATTTAAAATCAATAGCTCTACAGTGGTACGCCGACGAGATTATGGACAATTATACGCAGTGGGACATCGTTAGATGTAAAATGCAATTACAATTCGGTACAGCCGATGTCCGTCAAACTAACCAACCAAAGACTGTACAACGAAAAGATAGGTATACCAATACTAAACAAAGTTTACTTTCCTCTGTTGCCAACACTTGTAATTACAATTCACGGCAACACTACAACAACACGGCATCAATGCACCTCGAAACCCTAAGAGATATGTTATCATTATATATTTGGTGCAAAGAACTAATACATACATCTAATAAATATAATCACGCGGTAAAACAACAAATAAATAACAATTGCGGCAAACAAACACCGTTAAAAGCTAACACACACAAAGAGTCATTTAACATACATAAAGCCGACAAAACAAATATCACTCAAACCGTCCCTCACACACATGACACCGAGCAAAGTCGTGATACTTCTCACAAAGCACTTAAGTCTTCGGTCGTCGCAACATTTAGCGCCGGATGCTTTTCACAGATAAGCCACGGACAGACGTCGTGCTCCTCCGGTCGCCTATCACTCACAAAGACTAGAACAAAAGTCTCCGACGGTAACAACAACAAGCCTCTACTACCATTGTCTGTACAGCTGGACATCAGTTTAAGCGGTTGTCAAATCTCAGACACCGATATGCTTAAGTTCCCTGAACGTTCAACATGCACACAAAACCTAGTCATGCTTTTGTATCTCAAACCATCCATCATCGGCATCTCAACACACAATCCGCTATATTTCAACCTAGACTTCGGTAAACGCTGTGATCGAATCTCCGACACAAATACGCGTACAACACTCGAAAGCTCTACGTTTGGTAATATTTCAATCACTGACTCTAAAACACAACAACAGCCGCCTCTACAAATACATAATAACCGCGCACATAATATCAATACCGTTAAAAAAATTAATAATTATTATCACATGTCATTACTGGACAATACATCAATTCATCGCAAATATGGCGATAAATATTATATCACACGCATGTCCATATATTTCCAACACATTAAAATGATTAACTATTTTGTCTTTATCATAATATCGCTACACTATCGACATATTCGATTTAAAGACTTTATTATTAAAGTTAACTTTAAACATCAATATAAAGAATCAACATCGCGCTCATCGTTACATAGAATTTTCTCCTATGTCGAAAATTCTTTTTCAACCGTAGAAGAATGTGATGGTTAAAACATCACTTAAGCGCTTCCAAAGACAAATTAAAATATAAAGTTAACTTTAGATATAACTAATTTATACTGTACATATTTATGCTATTATGTACATTCTCTATTATAACTTAAAATACTGTTTAATCAAATTAAGTAATTTGATTATAATTAACTATATTTAATATTATCATCAATTCTATATTAATATCCTATTTATTATTATTATGTTTAAATGTTTAATTAAGATTATAAATTATTATTAATGTTATAAATAACTTAAACTAATTATTAATTATCTAATATACTGGAATTAGTAAATACATGTAATTCATCGACTATCACATTATAATTATCAATAAATGAGAAGTTTAAAGAGTTTAAAAATGTAATCATTATTAATAGTAAGTGCAAGCCTTAGGTGTAGCGGAGTTGGGCTATAATTCCGTAATTTTACGGACGAGTCCTTCCGAGCTCCGATACAAGGCTTCCGATACTAAATACCGATATACAGCGCAGTTACCAGTGACCAGAGCCCCGAATGGGCTATTCATAAATACTGTGACGTAATAAATAAGCCATTCAAATATACCGTAATTCTTAAATAGTCTTCTAAATAGCAACCCATTCATAAATTACGTCACAGTTCCCTATCATATATACCCCACATTGCTTATTGCTTCGTAAAGTTATCTTTACGGGCTATTTGACGGTAAACCGTAAACCCGAACCGTCACAATTTTTTATATAAACTTAATTCTTATTTATTTTACATTTTATTTAATAAATTAACTGTATATATATAAAATCATTTGCAAAATAGGCGGAACTAGATTTTTGGGAATAGCTTCTCTCTGGATTGGAATTTTAGAAAAATATTTAATATGGAAATATGGTTTTCTGGGACGAATACATTAGTTTTCCTACTTTGTATGTATACTGGCACTGGTATGCTAGCACCGGGATGTTCGATATCTCATAAACTATAAGAGATAGCAAAATTCTTTAAAAAGCAAATTATACATCTTTTAAAATGAGTTGACACGTGTTTTGGCAATTTTTAAAATATTAATTAGTTTTTGTAAAAAATAACTTTATTCATTAAAAAATGAAAATTTCAAAATCTCATAAAATAAAAGTGTCAAGGTATTTTGTAATTTTGTTAATTTTAATAAATTCTATATTTAAAATAGAACAAATCACCTGTACATTGTAACTACCTAGCTCATTTCGTTTTAAAAATATTTACACATAAATGTTTTTACATACAAATTTTTATTAGCTATTGGTATTAAATTTATAAATTATGATAYAATACTCATAAATTATTATAATGGTAAAATAAATAATTATGAATAATTTTATAACTAAATGAGCTAGGTAGTTACAATGTACAGATGATTTGTTCTATTTTAAATATAGAATTTATTAAAATTAACAAAAWTACAAAATACCTTGACACTTTTATTTTATGAGATTTTGAAATTTTCATTTTTTAATGAATAAAGTTATTTTTTACAAAAACTAATTAATATTTTAAAAATTGCCAAAACACGTGTCAACTCATTTTAAAAGATGTATAATTTGCTTTTTAAAGAATTTTGCTATCTCTTATAGTTTATGAGATATCGAACATCCCGGTGCTAGCATACCAGTGCCAGTATACATACAAAGTAGCAAAACTAATGTATTCGTCCCAGAAAACCATATTTCCATATTAAATATTTTTTTTAAATTCCAATCCAGAGAGAAGCTATTCCCAAAAATCTAGTTCCGCCTATTTTGCAAATGATTTTATATATAATATACTGTCTAAAAGTATAATCAGACTATTTATTTATCATATACTGTATATACAACTGTATATTATATTATATTTTACACTATACCTACACACACACACACACACACATTATATAGATATAATGATAAGTTATAGTCAATAATTTAGCAAAATAAATATACCATTATTATATACTATTTATTTTTTTTTATTATTTGAAATAACAACGAAAAATATAACTGATGAAGTTTTGTGAATTTATTTCAAGTTTTATGAGGAAAATAATACATAGTGTATGTGTGTGTGTGTGTGTGTGTGTGTGTATGTGTRTGTGTATGTGTATGTGTATGTGTATGTGTATGTGTGTGTGTGTATGTGTGTGTATGTGTATGTGTATGTGTRTGTATGTGTGTATATATGTGTRTKTGTATGTGTGTGTGTGTGTATRTGTGTGTRTGTGTGTGTATGTGTGTGTAAATGTTTCATAAATTTTGTTTAGACTCAAATGCAATATACTAGTGATAAAGTATTATTATTATTATTATTTTGGTTTTTTTAACTAAGAAAAATAAGTTTTGCTATTATATTATTAGGTTTTTTTGTGTGTACTTCTAATGAATTAATAAATAACACTTTTATAACAATTTTATKAGACACTAATTGTATTATATATTTTTTAGTGGATACAGTATATACTGTATAAATAACTATAATAATTTAAATTTTTAAAGTATATTGTGCAACACATTTCTACTGTATTATTATTATTTATAATAATTTATATATGGATTATTTGCTTATCAAAATTTATTAGTCTATTATATTATTTGAACTGTATTTCTATTAGCTTTATTATTATTATTGTTATTATAATTGTTAAATATTTTCAACATTATGGACAACATATATGGAAAACTATTTGAGTTTCTATATTATATAAATTCATATAATAGCTAAATTTAAAATAATTAAAGCGTTATTAATTGTATTTTATGGAAAATTTTATATTTTTTAATGTTATTAGATATATATATATTTTTTAATTATCTAATTAACATTTAAGTGTATATTATATGTGTTTGTATAGTATTTTATATATTATATGGATAAATATTTATTATTATTTTTTTTGGTGATCAAAGTAATGTAAATTATAGATAGTAAGTGCTATTATTATTATTTTTATTTATATAATGTTTGTGATTAAATTAATTATGCCTAAATTTTTTTCACTCAAGTATTAAATTTTATTATATTAACTTTTGAATCTAATTATTATTATCTAATTGAAAACTATTTCAAACAACAACAACAAAATTTAATTGCTAAGCAATTGTTGTAAATTATTTAAATAGTTTTTTGTTTGTTTGTTAATACTTGAAGTATATATTTTTTMATTTATAGATTATATTAAATAATTTATTTARAAAAGAAATAATTTTTTAATAATATTTGTTATTTAAAAAATAATATATAGTATATTACCTGTCTATATATTATTAATAGTTTATACATTATTAAAAAAAAGTTAATTTTTATATTTATATATTGATATAATTTATAGATAATATTTTCTACTAAACGTTTGTTTGTATAACAGTATTAATAATAACAGTAATAATAATAATACTGTAATAATCATAATTATAATAAATGACAAACTTTTTTTTTAACAAATAAATTTAATATTTTTTTTAGGTAATAAATTTACACAATAAAAAAACTACATTATCTTTAATGGACAGTTTTAGATAACTTTGTATAATTTTATTTCTACATAAATCTATATAAAGACATTTATTTTAAATATAATAGTAAGAAAAAAATATTATAATAAATATTTTTTGTTGATATTTGTAAAAAATATATAACCTTAATGTTAATAATAATAATAATCAGTTTACCCATTGATATATCATATTTAATATAAATATTCATAACATGAATTGCCTTTTAGGCATTTTTTTTTGCTTATATAATATATTTTTGTCTCTTTTATCACTTCATTGTTAAACAAACAAACAAAAAATCAAAAATAATATCCTTGCAGTATATATGATATATTATATATATATTACAATACATTGTGAAAAATATTGACAAATATTTTTTTATTATTTAAAAAATCTAAGGAATATATGTATTTTATTTGAAGCATAATATATATATATATATATAGTTTTTATTTGCTTATATATATTTGTATAGACACACACAAAACAAACTAAATAAAGATAAATATGATATATCTAGGATTTTATATATAAAAATTTTTAGCTAAATAAATAATTTACATTATTATTATTATTGTCAAACATTTTTAAAAAAATGTTTATAACAATCAAATAATGTTTTTAAAATTACAGAATATTTATATTTATTATTATTTAAATACTTTTTAATATATTTTATTTTGCATTTATTGTTGAAATTATTTTTGTAAATATCTCATCGGCTTAGATGAATGATATTAATTTGTAAATACAATATATATATATACTCTATATATATATACTGTATATATATATACTGTATATATATACTGTATATATATATATACTGTATATATATATACTGTATATATATATATACTGTATATATATATATACTGTATATATAATATATATATATATATATATAAATTTTCCCATTAAAGGATCTGGATGTGTTAGATTGACAATAAAAATAAAGGATTCTGTTATATATATAATATAAATCTAACCAAACATTAGTTTACAATTAATAAAAATATAATAATATTAATATTTTCTAATATATATATGTATTGGTTAATATTCTACACCAATAATAGATTGTATAACATCCCTGTTCTCCTCCTCCCCCCCTCTATACTCTACTCTTAACTATTGATACTCTCAAGTGATTTAATTGAAATCTATGGACACAAAATAAATCTCTGTATATGTGCTAATGTTTTTAGATGCTATGTGTGTGTGTGTGTGTGTGTGTGTGTGTGTGTGTGTGTGTGTGTGTTTTAGTGTAGCTATTATTTTAATGTCAATATTAATCTTAAATCTCTAACACTGTGCCTTACAAATAAAGATACAGTGAGAGGTATGGGTTTTTTTGCAGATATAAATTTATATATATATATATATATATATTCTGTATAATGTAGAATAATTTGTAACAAAATAATCAATAAATACATTTAACACAAGAATATTCTGTGTCAACAGTTTTTATTGTTGTTGTGTTTTTGATTTTTCAAAAAAAACTGTTACTATTAGTATATATATATATATACAAGTTTTGACTTATAAATTGGCATAAATTTGTTTTGTTTTTTTTGTTGTAGTTGTTGTTTGATTAAAACAATCTAATATTTAATTTTATTATTATTATTATTATGAATTTAATTTATTGATGTCTACATATTGGCCATAGAAAATGCAATCATCAAT
Organism: Oppia nitens; assembly: GCF_028296485.1. Taxonomy (NCBI): domain Eukaryota; kingdom Metazoa; phylum Arthropoda; class Arachnida; order Sarcoptiformes; family Oppiidae; genus Oppia; species Oppia nitens. The sequence goes on from NW_026533243.1 coordinate 180,837, forward strand.
TAAATTGTTATTTTATTTATATTTATATTTGTATTAATATATACTGTATTTTGTATATACCGAGAAATTTGATTATATTGTTTTCTATTTATTGTTTGATTAATTTATTATATTATAGACAATAATAAGTTATGTACATAATATGTAGTTCAATAGAAATACTTGATTTATATATATATATATATATATATATATATATATATATATATATATTTATATATTCAGTCTAACAGTAGTCTATGGCTATGAATAAATAATAGCACTAAACAATTTATTATATTATACAATAGTTTTTTTGTATATTAATTATTTATATATCGTATTAATTGGAAAGGGGAAAAAACAAACAAAATAAATAAATAAATAAATAAAATAGTTTTCTATATAATATATAAATACTGTATATCTATTATAATTAAAAGAAACTATTTCTAAATATCTTTGAAATTAAATTGAAATTTTTTTTGGAAACAATTTATATTTATATTTTATTTTATTAATAATACCTAAATGTTTCTAATTATATAAAAAAATTATTATTAATAATTATGTTATTTTTTTAAATGATAACAATTGTTATTATTATACCATTACTTATATATATATATATATTTTTCATCTATAGATGATTGAAGTTCCCATGAATTACGAGGACTCGTTATCAGGTGATGGCGGCGCCGACAATGAGGTGGCCTGCGGTGCCAGTGCACTGTTAACCCAGTCATCCAACGACAGTCACGATACATGCGGTGCCAACAGTTATCTATTGCGCGTGAAGTCTGGCCATCATAAGCGGGCGCCCGGATTTCAGGCCGAGTTTGTGTGCCTTAGCCCGTGGATTGACAGCCAGACGCCGCCATTCCGTATAACATCCCTATGCGTCAACTCATACGCTAACCTGTAAATCAATTATTTTTGTTTCTCTCTCTCTCTCTCTCTCTCTCTCTCTCTCTCTCTTAACATTAAATCCATAATTATTTATTTATTTAGTATTTTAATTATTATTTACTTTAATTCATATATTAAATATAATATATTGAGTTTACTGTATATATATACGATATATATTTATATATATAAAGTGTATTTTTATTATCTTATGTCTTATATTATATAAGTTATATATATGTATATTATATAATAAGTTAATGCTATTGTTGTTATAATTATGATTGCTATTGTAGTTGTTTAAATAATATATCCCTGTGTCCTCATTATTACTATTATTATTATTATTACCATTATTTTTTCTATCTAGGATTGCCTACGGAACGGAAAACAGTCTCATAATCATCGATACGATCCAAAAGTCGGCTGTGCTTAATGTGTCGACCAGTAATCTATACGGTAGGTGCTGCTGTCCGACATAATTAGACATAATCAGTACAGTACACCACATTAATGTATATTTGATTGATCAACATGTATGCTATATTTTCATAGTATGCATATAATGAGTTAGTTTTAAATACATTGATTGAGATTGAAAGTTATTTTTTAATTTAAAAAAATATGATTTATTGATTAATTGGTTTTTTTTGTTGTTGTTGTCGGTGTGTTCTGTATATGTGTGTGTCCGACACTACAGGTGCAGCCGATCCCTATCAGCGAACGGCGAGGTCAATGAAAAACAGGTCGACAGCAGGTGCTGGCGGTCAGCAGCAGTCAAATCGGGACACATTTGACGGCAATCAAAGCGATGCCGACCGGACCCGTTCGCCAACTTCTGATCAGGTAATATACCGCTAGCCGTAGATACATATGACCCTCTCTTTATTAGTACCGATTCCCCTTTACCCATACACACCCCTACTCACCCCTACACTCAAACACACAATTTATAACACCTAAAAAAATACTAACACCACACAAATAATTAATTAATTTACACGAAATAAAACCCAACTATTAATATATGAAAGACTAACAGTTAATTTTTTAAATTAACATAACGGATAATATTTTACTACTAACTAATCTAATTGTTATTAAGAGAAATTTTTTTTTGAAAATTATTATTAATGACTATTAATTTTTTTTGTCATTATTTTTTTGCTTCACATTTTTTTGGGATATACCTGTATATTATTATTATATAATGCGTGTGTGTGTGTGTRTGTACGGTATGTATGTATGTATGTATACAAGTATGAGGATAGCCGATCGCTAGCCGCCGACCAGTCAGTACCCAATACCCCCGTATCGCCGACACCACCACCACCGCCCACACCTACCGATCCTACATTTTCTATGTGTTCCGTCATTCCTCCCATTCCACCGCCGAGACTAAAGCGCAAGACTACTACTACTACAACAACAACAACCAGTTCGTCGTCAAACGTTTCGTCAAGCGATACGACATCCGTCAAGAGTGTCCAGAGTTGCGATGAAGTCACTGAACACACGCTTATGGAGGAGAAGGAGGAGGTGACTGATGAGGGAGATAGAGATAATACTAATAATATGGCCGATACCGATGCTGCGGTAAATTGCCAACAACTACTCACAGACAGTATTACCGCCGAAGCAATTGTCGAGATTAATAGCGGCGACCAAACTATTAGTTTTGCTAAAGTTGGCGAAACCTCACCGACGACACCACCTGTGCAAACAAGTGATGGTCAGCCGTCAGAGTCGTCATCGTCTCCGCCGACGACGACGACCATCAGTCAGAGGCCTAAAGACCTGAATCTCGATTCAATCCGAAAGACCAGCAAAACCGATGAATGTCTAGTCAGCAAAAACTTTAGTCAACCAACCAGTCCTTCAGCCGACGATAGCGACACAACCAGCACAACCACTCCAGTGTCAAGTGCTATGGCCAGTGAGCTATCGTCACCAGTCAGTGATACAAACTGTGATCAACAAAAACAGCACATGAGAAGCGCCAAACTCAGCCAAATCAAAGTCAACAACAACAGTAGCGGCAGTACAGCAGCAGCCGATGCCAAACAACAGAGAGCCGCAGCACCGGTATCTCATCATCATTTGCACCATTATCTCCATAAAAGCAAACACAAGATTAAAGTCTACGATATGAGACATGAAGACTGTGACGAATCATTGGTTTCCCGTTTAATTAGTAAGTCGTTTAGTGAACACCAAAAAAAAACATATAATTATATCTCTAATCTCATCTAACCGTCCACTCAAGTCATTGGCTCTGTGCGGCTCTCTCTCTCTCTCTCTCTCTCTCTCTATATATATATATATATATATATATATATATATATATATATATATATCAGCACTGGCTTTAATAACTAACAGCTCTCTATCTATCTATCTCTTACACAGCTTTAATTGATTAACTCACTCGGCATTGATCTCTCTCTCTCTCTCTCTCTCTCTCTTTCACATTCATTATTAGCTCTCTATCTGTCCAATTAATACCATTCCTCTCTCTCTCTCTCTCTCTTTCTCCCATCACTTGAAATATAGTCATTACTTTAATTAAAGCAAAGCAATACTGTTTTTTTTGTTGTTGTTGTGACTGTATGTATGTGTATGTATGATACGTGACTTTTTCACAAAAAAAAAAAAATAAAATAAAACATACCGTTTCTTAATTTAACTCATATAATACTCGTATAGACATTATAATATCGTATTGATATATTAAATTCATTAACACACACACACACACACACACACACACATACATACATACATACATACATACAATATTAAATGGATATACCTAAAAAAATTAATAATATACCCAGGGAACAAAATATATATACTAATATTATAAATTATTAGCACTATATGTATGTATGTATAATCATCGGAGATTTGAAACTGCAATCCCTATTACTATATTATTATTATTATTGTGTGATTAGTTAGAGTGCAATATCAATTCATATATGATATATCCAACAACAACAACAAAAAATATGTTATGATAAATCATATATAATATATAATAGTACAGTATATACAGTATAATAATGTCTCGGATTGTTGGTGTTGTTGCTGTTATCGATATCATTGGCCGCTCCTATGAATACATATACTCTCAGTCGGATTTTTTTTGTTGTTGTAACCGAAACATACTATACATACCATACCGTAATAATAACCGGATTAATGATTAGGGCCTAACATTTATAGCGGGGTTTTTTCCGGTCATGCTATTGTACTAATGGATAAATAAATAAATATAGATTTATATATTCATTGAAAAAAATGATATATCAATATACATATATTTTTATTTATTAGTAAAACATGTTTTTATATATTGAGTTATTTAAATGAATGATAATATAATATATATATATCATTACTTAAATTTATATATATACATAAAAGTTATGTTAGTATTTATTAGTAGTAAATTATTTTTCTACATTTGACTATTATTAATAACCACACAAAAAATCAATCAACAACAAAAAAAATAACTATCCATTGATTAGTCAAATGGTAGAAATCCATTTCAATTACCACAACACCAACAACAACAACAACGACAACCACAGCAAACACCACCACCACTACCACCTCCACCACAATCAACAACAACAACAACTACAACCACAACACAACAACAACAATATCCAAATCAGACCAAAGAGTTGCCCAAAAATGTCTTTAGCTATTCAACCGGTAATTATAATATTAATACTAATATTTTTCTCTCTTTTTTTCTCTCTTTTCTTTTATATATATATATATATATGATATTATGACTTCCTCTCTGAACTAAAAAAAACTAAATAATAATAAATCAAACGGCAAATTGAATGACTGACTAACCGATTGATTGATTCATTGATTGACTTACTAACTGACTGACTGACTGATTGACTAACAAACCGCTTGAATGCCTTATATTATTATTTTTATTTCAAATGAATGCCACTATTTCATCGAAAACTTTATATATATATATATATTAAACAAACAAAAAATATATTGATATAAATTCACATTCACCTATAAAAACCTATTCAACAACAAAAATGCTTACCTGTGCTGCTGTCATGGCCTGAATTGCTAATCAAACACACACACACCTACWCATACATACACACAAACACACAACACAACACATCACACCTACAACTATWCAACAAAATCAGATTAACGGCCTGTGTCTGAGTCCGACAACCGGTAAACAACAACAATCGCTAACGGGTATCGGCGGCGGCGGCTTTGGTGGCAGCGGCGGACAGTTGCCAATCGGGTCGGTCTCGGCAACGGTCCGGAAGCCGATAACACCCGAAATGAAGCGGTCACGATCGCAAGGTACCCGAAATAAGTTACAAAGAATGCATACAATTCAGTGTATGGCGCCCACCACCACCACCACCAATGATGAACAGACTGTCCTCCTAATGAATTATTGCAGTCTCAGCCAAGGATCAGGTGGCTTACCATTTGTGTGTCTCCTAAAAATATTAATGTCTTATATAAAAAAAACTATAGATGTCTGTGTCTTTCAACATTTGCTATCGTTGGACACCATATTTATAATCATATATATATATACACACCTGTTGTGTCGTTTAACTCTTGAATAGCACAGCACACCTATATATATATATATATGACATATCATACAATAGTTATGATATCTTAGTTGTAGTAGTATTAGTGATATTGGCTATTGTTTGTACTGTAGTAGTAGTTGTAGTAGTAGTAATAATAGTAGTAGTTTCACATTAATAACCCAAATATCACTGTTTTATATACACATATTGTGGATAAAAATCAATATAAATCACAATTTTCTATTATATATATATMTATATATAAACAGTATTATAAGCTAAAAATTAGATGATATTTCACACACACACACATACACACAATCATACCATAACATACACTTTAAACTACAATATATATATATATATATATATYTACACATAGCATACATGTTTATGTCATTGTAGTTATGTTTGTGACCACTGTTGATGATGATGATGATGGACCAGTAGATACCACAACAGTAGTTTACTAACTATCGATATTTATATCCTAAACTATATATATACTAGAAAAAATTGATTATTATTATTATTATTATTTKATAATATAGATAATTTATATTATGGTTATACTCTATTCCCCCCCCTATTATATACACACACAATCACACAAATGATAATACTATGTTTAATAATAACCCAATCATATATATATATATATATATATATATATATATAGTTCAATGCACACATAATACATACATAGCAAACAATCAAAATATAATAATAATAATAWTAAGTCCTGTAATCTATAAATAGTCTCTTTTTCACTGATGATGAGCCACTCAATCCCTGGTATTATTGCACACAATTTGTTGTCCTTGTTTTTCATTTAAATTTATTATATATATATATTAATATAATAATAATAATAATACTATACATACTGTATTATAAATAATAATACAGTAAATAGTATATAATTATTTTTTTTTAAATAAAATTAATATATGGTTATGTTTGCAATTTATTTTTGTATTTCTATATTATTTGCATATGTAAATTATGAATGATTTTTTTTAGTAATTAATTAATTTTGTTTGTTTGTTTGCAAATTGCATTGCATTTATATATCTATATATTTATAGTATTGATTGGTATTATAATATTGGTTTTTATCTAAATGTGCAATAATTAATTTTTTAAAATTTTATATTTTTTAATATGTGTGAGTTTTAATATTTTTACCAAAAAAATACAAAAATAAAATATTTGTACATTAATTGTCATTTTGTGTGTGTGAGTGTTGTTTGTATTAATTGATTTATTTAAATATCTAATATATTTGATATTGATTTTTTARATATATTAGTTTTCAATTATTATGTTAAAAAATATTGTGTGTTAATTTKTTGTTGTTTTTGTATATTTTTAATTTAGCAATTACTATAATATTAACTATAATATATTGAATATCTATTTAATTATTTTAAACTTTCAGATTAAGTTAAGTTAATTAAAATATTTTTTTWTTTTTGTATGATTTATAGGATTATTTAMGTTTATATTTATAGTTATTATTAAGCTAAACATTTTGAATATCAAATATCAATGTTTTATCAATATTAATAATACTTTAGTTATTAGTTATATATTTATTTTCATAAATAATATATTATAAWTATTATATCAGTTATAGATTAATATAAAAAATTTGTGAATATTATAATTTTTTTTATATAAATAATTAAAAATATATTAATACAGATATCAACAATAGAAATAAGATTTATGGATAATATAAGCAAAACATTTTTAATCAATAGATATTATCATACAATAAGTACTATAAATAATTTAATTAAAATAAATTATTTGATATTCAATATTCTCTATATATATATATATAAATATTTTTATAATTTGAATGATTTTTTGATAAATATTTTGCTATTTCAGTGTTTTTTTCTAATTAAATTTCAATATTTTTTTGTCAGTAATGTATGTAAAATAATACTTTAATATAAGTTTTTTACTTTTTTAAGTCTAATTTTATAAAAAGTACAATCATTATAAATCCAATTATATATTTTTAATGTTTTTTTATTTTATTTTTTATTATTATTATATTTGCATTTAATTTATTTCATCTTTGATTTTAGTTTTATTTTTGTTGCACTGGTTTTTTTGTTCATTTCATTATTATAACATTATAATAATAAAATAACATTTAGTTTTCAAATTTTTTAGTTTTATGTCTTAATAAATTGTGTATATATTATATATATATATTATATTATTAAACTATAAATTTAATTTTGCATCAAAAAGCTTAGTTTGCATTAAATCCCATTTGTATTATATATATATATATATATTATACTTATATGTTATGTAAGATATACTATTGACATATAGTATATATATTTTAAAATATTTTATTAATACTCTAATGTAATTATTGTTTATTTAAGAGTCACGCAATTTGTTAAATATGATAATATAAAATATATAGAATTATAGTATTTTCAATTTTTAACCATTTTTTTCTCTCTCTCTCTTTATTATATATGCATTTATATGATTGCTTTATTTTCGCTTTTTAATTTCAAAATATATATCTAAATACTTGAATATTTATTACTCAAAAATAATTATATGTAAAATGATTTTTATAGTTGTTGTTGTTGTTGTGTAATTGATAATTAATTTTTATTTATATGATATCTATATCTATATGTGTGTGTATGTATGTAATTTATATAATTATATAAATAATTTTTTTGAAAAAAACTATATGTCATGGCATGATAACCACAATATTGATTGTTTGTTGTATACTATTTGTTGCATATAATACGCGCATATATCTAATCAAATGTTATACAATATATTTAAATTAAAATTTATTATTATTATTTCAAATTTTAATTAATTAATATTTATTTTTATTTTCTCGTTTTTTTTCATCTTCGTCTAAATTATCTAAATTGATAATTTGCGTCCAAAATAAATAAATAAATAAATAAAAAATTACAGATAAAATCGACAGCTCATTCTCCCGGAGCCGGAGCTCCAGTATCTCAAGCCTCGAGAACATTACCATCGAATCGATACTTTATATGGCTTTTGCCGAAACCTACTGTAATAAGTCAGGTAATAGATATAGATATATATGTATTTTAGGTATAATATATCGATCTATATGTATATATATATATGTTTGATAATTGACAGCTCATTAGATATTATTGTATGGTAAAAAAATAGAGAGATTGAGGGGACAGTTATATAAAAAAAACATATATCCATACTCTCGATCTACTACTTTATTATCTCTCATACTATATCATAATTTAATAGCTTATACAGTATATATTTATATATCATATAACTAATACTTTATTAATTTTGTTTTTACAAACACATACACTATCAACATATCAYAYACACATACACACAGACTTAACTACCAGTCCATGTCTTTGGGTGGGAACCAGTCTCGGGTCGGTTCTAGTGATATCATTGACATTGCCTGACAGCGCCGATAATCGCATACTATGCCTGCAAACGGTTATTGCCGTTCCCAGTGGTAAGTCATACATATATTTCTGATGATTTTTATATTAACGATATTTAGTAATAAATATATATTAAATATAAATTGTCTAAATTAAAAGATATATTAAATATAAATTGTTTAAATTAAAACAATGTATTTATGAATACAAAATATTTTATATAACTATACATTTTTTAAAAATTTAATTAATATTTTTGATAATTATTAATGATTACATATAAATTATTTTGTTTACAATCTATCAACTAGTAATTAGGATAAAATCAAATTAATTTTAGTAATATTTATTACTGAATATTTTTGTCTTAATAATTTATATATATATATTTATTTATTTATTTATCTTTTAGCAAAAAATATATATAATAAAATATATTGCGATWARCATAATAAAAAAAATAATTTGTGATATAATTCCCACTTTATCTTAATCAACATATAAGTTTATAAATTTATATATATATTTATTTATTTCCAATGAATAAATTAATTTTCTATAATATATGAGAGTGTAGTTACACTTATATATAATGTTAATATAAATTTATATATAAGTGTAATATTGTTAACATAAGATATATATATATAAATTATTAGTATGTATATACTGTACTCTRTATATAATTTATATATATATATATGTTGATTAAATTATTTATAAATGCAATTTTATTACTTACTTACTAAATACTAGATCTATAATATAATATTATTATATACTGTACTGTATTAAACAGAGAAATAAATTATTGGGAAATCTTTTAATAAGATCTTTACTTTATTTTTATAAATTAAATATTATATATATATATATATATATATATATATATATATATATATATAYAYAYACACACTGTATATATGCACTGAATATATATTATATATTTAATATAAATAGATAAAAATGTGTTAATTTTAATCTATTAATAAATTTCAAAACAATTACTCAATAAGTTGGCTGATTGTCGAGTTTTTTTAATACAGTATATTATTTACTTATAATAATATACATGTATATATATATATAATATATTTAAAAAAAACTCGACAATCAGCCAACTTATTAAGTAATTGTTTTGCAATTTATTAATATATTAAAATTAACACATTTTTATCTATTTATWTTAAATATATAATATATATTCAGTGCATATATACAGTATGTGTGTGTGTATATAAAATATTTATTTTATAAAAATAAAGTAAATATCTTATTAAAGATTTCCCAATAATTTATTTCTYTGTTTAATACAGTACTATATACTGTATAGTATACAGTGWATACTAATAATAATATTATAGATCTGTTATTTAGTAAGTATTAAAATTGCATTTATAAATAATTTAATATTAATATATATATAATTAAAGTCATAGTTTATTTTTTACATAAATTACTGTATATTATATAATAGTTTTCAAATTTATGAATATTTATTTTGGATAAAAAAATAAAATAATAATAATTTATATTTTTTTACCATTAAATTACTCATTCAACAGGAGGTATATATCGTCTAAAGGGATCAATACTTTGTATATCGTTTCTGGATTTTACGGGAGCCGTACAACAGCTGAACGCCGACGCCTGGAGAGACAGCTCATCCACCAAACCGGGTAATACTACGCCCGGTTCGACCGCATCRTCGGACAGCAAACGTAATCCGGGTGGCGGTGGCGGCAGTCTGTCCATTACGCGGACAGGCAGCAGCAGTGGCGGTCCCGGTACGCCTACCGGTATCGGTGGCAGCGGCGGCAGCAGTAGTGGTCGCAACAATAAGGTATCGCCGACGTCTTCCTCCACAGACATGCGTGACCCGCAGTTTGTGGTTATGGTTTCCGAGAAACAGATCCGTTTGGTGACACTTCCGCAGCAAACGTGCGCCTATAAGGCAACGCTCACCGAAACGTCGTTTGCCGTTAGGGCCGATGTTGTCTATATGAGAAGCGCAGGTATGTGTGTGTGTGTGTGTTGTATGATTTCCCTATTTATTGCGGGAACAGTAGTTATCTAATCTCTAGTATTTATGTTATCATTTAAAAATCAATTGTTTTATTTTTTTGTTTGTTTGTATGTGTATTGAGATTTATTTTTTTATATATATACTGTATAAATGATATGTTAGGTTATGTTTACCCCCGCCTCCAAAAAATAACAATTAGTTTTTTTTTGAAGTAAAAGTTAATTAAATTAAATTTAACATTATTAAATTAATTAATTAGCAAATTGTTGTTTAGGTTAAATAGTTGTATAAAATAGCTACATTATATACTGTAGATAAAATTAACATTAAATTATTAATTTAATATATTATTATAAATTAGTTTTTTTTGTATACAGTATATTACAATATTATTATTGTTTTTTAAATTTTTTTTGCAAAWTCCAATCCACACGATTAGGCTATTTATTCAACACTATTGAGACCTATTTTTCTCACTTAGATATATTTATCCATTTATATATATATATTGTCTATCATTATATTTTATATATCATAACATACAGAATATTCTGTAAATATATATAAGTGAAAGTGAGTGTGTTTTATAGCCGTTAATAGAATATTCTATTATCTAATTTATTATTATTATTATATAATATATATATAATAGAGAGAGAGAGAGAGAGAGAGAGAGAGAGAGAGAGAGAGAGAGAGAGAGAGAGGAGAGAGACTATATTACTGAAAATACTCTATTATTTTATATATTTATGTTATTACAGACTAATACTATTTTTATTTTTATTTTTATATAGATATACACACTATATTAATATATTATAAATGATATATATTGAAGTTATTGTGTGATTTAATATTTAGTTTTTATTATACTATATTATATAAATATATATATATATATAATTTATATATAAAAATTATAGTTGTATGTATTGCTATCTCTCTCTCTCTCTCTCTCTCTCTCTGTTAAAACACTACTAACTCCTCCATCCAAAAATAAAAATCTCATTTACAGATAGCATATGTTTGGCCGTGTATTTAGGCACCGGTAATATAGTAGTATATAGCCTTCCATCGCTTCGGCTGCTGATTGATATCGATTTTCTGGCTCTAACTGATGTCAGGTATGTCTACTATTTTTCATCTGGAAATAATAATAATAATAATACTCTATGTATGTAATGCACTAGTATTTTCACATCCCTGTCCCYGATGTCTATTAGCTGTAAAGTTTTTAGTTTTGAGCTGATTTTTGAGTGACATTTCAAATATATAACTCTAGATATAAATGTATGAATATATATATATATGAGAAATAGGCTTTCAAACTAATATATAATATATATATTATATATATATACTATAAATATACAGTACATATACTTTATATATATGTATAGTGTGTATATTATCATTTTAATGTACCTTATATTTGATGGAATGTAAGTATAATATTATATATATATGCCTACTATTATTAATGGCATATAAAAATCATAGCTAATATTGAATATATATAAATTTATATACTATTTGAGTGACATTTTTTTGTGCACACTATGTATGTGAAAATCAACACTTTTTTTGTGTGTATTGTATGAATTAATGGGTATATGTGTTCAAATGTATAGTAGAGTACAGTATTAATATTTTTTGTCGATATTTAGGTGAATAATAACAGGAAATCTATAGGAAATTTCAGGCGTTTTTTTGTTGTTGTTGTTACTGTTATTTATTTTTGTTCACTACATTCACAAATGTGCCTTATATTATGCCAAATACAATATTATATATATATATATATATATATATTCTTACATTTTAAACATTATAATATTATACTAAACACACACACACTTTAGTATTGATTTCTACTGTACATTGAGCTATACATTTATAATAATAAGTGCTGGGCTTTTAAAAATGTATTTATAATATATATGTATAAAGTATTTATATATTTGTGTGAATAAAAAGATGAATATAATATAATATATTTATAGATATATATATATATATATATATATATATATATATATATATATATATATATATATATATATATATATATATATATATATAGATTTATTAATATATATATATATAGGAAATTATGGATATTTTATGAATTTTTTTGGTAAATTTTTTTTAATATATGTATAATAATGTCTGTGCTATGAATAGTAATGACAATAAAGGAAATGGCATTTTTGAAAAGTTCAAAAAATTTATCATTTTATTCACACATAATTTTTTTTTAAAAATTATAACTTTAAATTTTCATTATTATATTATGGTTATTATATATTTTTACAGAATATTCTGTATATATATATATATATGAAAAATATAAAACCAATATAATAACCATTTTTTATATTATTAGACACATAACACACATATATATAAAAACAATTTATTTTTTTTGTTAATTTATTTTCTATAATAAATTCGTTGATAATTTATAGATATATTTCCTATTCATCTCCCATTCCCGCCAAAAACGATAGGATTGCCCGCACAATATGTTTCAGTGCCAACGGTCACGGGATGTATATGTCGTCGCCGTCGACTCTAACAAAGTTTACAATATTATCGTCGTTTCGGTCGCTGGTGGCCGACATGACTGGTACACTGTTTACAGCGGCCAAAGAACTACCCGAACCGCCAAAACCGACATTTTTGAAAAGTTTGTTCGGCGGCGGTTCGGGTACACTGGACAGAGAGGAACTGTTCGGTGAAACCAATTCGGGTAAGCCATCGAAAACAACGGCCCGACACATACCYGGAGCGGCTGCCGGTACCGAACAATTGAGACAACAGGCCAATGTATCGTCTAATGAGATGGCAAGGCTGCGTGAGGTAAGCCATATYATCCGATTTGATTGATTGATTGATTGTGTCTAATGTCTGTCTATGTGTGTGTGTGTGTGTGTGTGTGTCAGTGATTGATATATTAAATATATAGATATATGAGAAGCGCGTGTATTGTTTGTTGTTATCAATACGTTATTTTCCCGGTTTTATATTCTCTCTCTCTCTCTCTCTCTCTCTCTCTCTCTCTCTCTCTCTCTCTCTCTCTCTCTCTCTCTCTCTCTCTCTATTCAAAGTGATGTTGATTTTCTTTTTGCTCAACAAATAATAAAATCCATTTTTCTGGGCCTTTTAAAAGCCATCATCAATAGTAGTAGTAGTAGTAGTAGCTCTCAAAAAAAAGTTATCGCATCGATTGGATCTGTCAATAGGATTGTGTGTGTGTTAAGAGTAAACTTTTGATGAGTGAATGTGTGTGTGTGTGTGTGTGTGTGTGTGAGAGAGAGAGAGAGAGAGAGAGAAAATAGAGACTTTTAAAGAGATGGTTTCAAATGGGTTTTTAAAAGCAAAATACAAAACTATTGAAAATAACCAAAATCTTGAGTCTCAATAGTGTCATAATAGATCTACAGAGAGAGAGAGAGAGAGAGAGAGAGAGAGAGAGAGAGAGAGAGAGAGAGAGAGAGACTATACTGTATATAATATAGATATATAGATCCAGTGATAGACATTAAATGTCGACAAATATATCCCAGTTTTTCACTTTTAGATGTTTACTGGTGTGAATACCTCAGAGCTTAGGGATATAACGGGGGGAATACGGCCTTAAAATTTTTGTTTGTCACACATCACTAGCATCATTGGCAATATAATCGGCTCCGGGAGCTCTCAATCTTATAGACTCCTGATATTTTGTCAGTTTCTGTGTGTGTGTCTATGTGTTTGTCAATACAGGTACTATTCCTCTCAATCAATTGGTAAAGACATCCATTTAGTTAGTTTAGTCTAAACAGTGATTTTAATGAACTGTTTGTTCAAAATAGTGGCACAAATATCTATACAATTGTTTGCTGCTGTTATAAGTATATTATAAATAATATGTTAAAATCACCAATAGATATATCACAAGTAATAGTTTCTAAATAGTGAATTGAATTGCATTACTAAGAAATTCAATGTAAATATCAATATATATACAGAAATTATATATAAAAATATCTTGAATACTATTGASAGTCTATATATTGAAATACTTTAGATGTTTATTATTATTATTATCACTGAAAATAAATTAATTTCTTTACTATTTAATTGTTAATTTGCTATACACTTCAAATTTTCAAGAATATATTCTGTACTTTTATATATATATATATATATTTATATTAAAACATAGTATAACATGTGTAACATTTGTATATAACATACAGTATACATGTGTATATAATAAATATATTAGATTTACATTATATGTCAAATGTTTGTGTATGTATTTGTTTAAAATAGAGAGAGAGAGAGAGAGAGAGAGAGAGAGAGAGAGAGAGAGAGAGAGAATCTATAACTTATTTTTCAATTTATAATTAATTTCTCATTTTGTTTTGTATTTTGATAGGTCCTGTCCGAGCGCGGCGAAAAAGTTGCCCAATTGGAGGACAAGACTGCGGCCATGCGGTCAGATGCCGAAGCATTTGGTTCGGCAGCACATCAGGTGATGTTGAAGTACAGGGACAAGAAATGGTACCAATTTTGAGACACAGACAGACAGACATACAGACAGTTGTGTCTAATTTTTTGAGAAACGCGCAAATCATCCAAATAAAAAAAAATTTGTTTTGTATCGTTGCCATCAACTAATCAATTTAGTCAATCAAATCAAATCAATTAATTAATTCACACACAAACAATACATATACTGTTCAATAGTTTTACAGTATACATCAAATTACATATATATACGCAAACACATAGCCTACCTGTGCTGGATGATGGACACAGTAGAGAGAGAGAGAGAGAGAGAGAGAGAGAGAGAGAGAGAGAGAGATTGAATAATTAAAATAAAATCTATTGTCTAAACAATTGTTCAAAAATTATCACTTGTTGGGCAAATTACATACAAACAACAAAATATTATACATTTATATTGCGATACTATATTTGAATCTTTAGGTCAGTTGACTGTGTCGTCGGTGTTGTTGTCAAACACCACTATTATTATCATTATTATTGCAGTCATCGTCGGTAATCATTTGCCAATCATTTTAATTGGTAAGACATCGACACGATCTCTCTCTCTCTCTCTCTCTGTTTCAATCACTCCCGAGAGGTGACCTAAAAGACACCAACAAACAAACAAACAAACAAATTAAAAAAATAGCGAAACTAATTGATTACAAAACATATATATATATATACTGTATATTAACAACAAGTGATTCATTATATCATTAAATTGATTGTTTGTTTTATTATTTTTTTTTTGGATATACAATTGAGAATCTATTGTATTTAATAATAAATTTGTTTTATATATTTGAATGCAAACATTGACAGCGAATTGATTTATTATTATTATTATTTGTGTAGTTGTTGTGTAAAGGCATACCAAAAAAAAATTTTTTTTAATATAAAAACAACAATTATTTATTATATATATATAAAATATTATTTAAATTTTTTCTCATTACTAAATTTCTAAAATTGTTTTTTTTGTCAACAACTTGAAAGTGATATAAGTTTTAGGAGAGAGAGGGTTTTGTGTTGTTTTTTATTAAATTATTTTGTAGAAAAAAATGTAATAAAAAAATTAAATATTAATAGATAAATAAAAAATTTGTTATACATTATTAGATTCAAATACAATAGAAATAAATATATTGAATATATATATATATATATATATATATATGAATTATTACAATATACAGTATATTCAACTAATTGTACAATTTTTTTGTTAACAAACAAAAAACCCACAAAGAAAAAATAATTATATATTAAATAATATATATATATGTTATTTGTTGAACAAAATGATATGATATTATTATTATTATTATAGTTTAAATAAATTATTAACAATTATTATCATTATTATGAATATTATTATTATTATAATTATTAGATAATAACAATTAGTGATAACCAATGAAATGAACACCAAATGTCTATCCAATTATCTACAGTTATATAATTTATTTTAGTTTAGTTTATTATTATTAATAATATTATTATCAATTATTATTTGTTTGACAATCGATTTTATTAAATGTTTGTAATCATAATAATAATAATAACAATAATAACAATAGTAACAAATTCAAAATCAATATTGCTATTCAAAATGTTATAATTAAATTTTAGTTAATTTAAGAAATATTAATTTATATATTATAATTTTTGTTTAAATAATTATAAATTTAATAAGATTAATATTATTAATTTATTTTCATAAGTTTTAATTATATTAAATCTACAGTATTATCAGATATGTTAGTCAACAAAACACATTAAACATACACTTATAAAATAAACAATATTATAATATAAATAAAATTTTTGATATCAATAGTAGTTTTTAAATATATCTATAAATATATTTAACAAATCTATCTTTTGTTGTATTGTTATTTTAAAAAAAACTGTTATGTATTGCAATGAAAATGATTGTACAGTATTTGCCTGAAACACAAAAAAATCAATTATTATTATATTATTATATAATTTAATTTTGAAAATGTATTTTATATTAAAAAAAATTAATTTGATTTGATTTTTGTTAGTGTCATCAATAATTTTATTTTTTAAGTGTTTTAAATTGATAATATATTTTTTATTATTGTGTTTTTTTAAAAATATTGTTTTAATAAAATTATTTTTAATTTTTTTCTTATTGTTGATTTGTTATGAATTATAATTTACATTATATTTTTGTTTTGTATTATCTAATTGAAAATTTTTAATATGATTATTGCTATTTTATTTGCATAAATGTACAGTAGAAAACATATTAATAATAATGATAATAATAATAATAATTTTTAAATTTATTAGGAAAATATTTGTCATATTTATAGAGAGAGAAAAAATAATAATTTATTAATAAATTTAATTGATTGTTGAAACAATTCAAATGTATACTGTATTTAGCAAACAAAATGTGTAATTGAAATTCAAAACACTATATATATATATATAAATTTTTGTACAAATTATTATTAAGAAAAAAACATAAAAATAAATGTTAATAAAAAAATTACATTAAAATACAAACATACAAAATACACAACAACAACAACAAAAATCAAATTTTATAAATAATATATTTAACAAAAATATGAGATAAAATGTGTGTGAAATCAATTTTTTGACAAAAAAAACATTTTTGTTGATAATATGAGCTCAATAGATATGATAACAATATATAATAATAATAATAATATATAATCCGATAAATTAAATGATGCAAAATAAACAAAATAAAACCCCATTTTAAATATTTAAATGTATTTATAGATATTTTGTTATTATTATTATTAATGAAACTATCACTAATACAATAGAGGTTTATATTATTTGGAAACTATTATTATCTAAAACAGAAAAATAGTATTTGAAAAAAATTAATTAAAAAAAATTATCTACAAAACTATACAGATTTAAACAAACTATTATTTATATAATGATTTTATTTTACATTTTAATTTTAAACTTTTATAAACAGTTTTTTTAGATAGCATTTAATTACACACACAAAAAAACTGAAAAAATTATATTTAGATTTTGCATTATTAGATGATTGATTATTTAGTAAATTGGTATGTACCCTGGTACATTTATAGATATATTGTACAAGGTACATTGGCACATTGTACATTGGATATGTGTATAATAAGCAAGTGATAATAATAATAATAAACAAAACAAACAAACAAACAAAATAATGATTTAAATTAATTGATAGACAATATTGATTAAAATTATTTGATAGAATTGTTTAGTAAAAAAATAATAATAATACAAATAAAATTTGTTAATACAAAATGAGGTATTTAAATTTTCAAAAAAAAAATAATAATTAATTAATAATAATTAATAAAATTGTGATAAACTATTTATATTAATACATGTATATCTTTCAAACAAATATCTGACTTTTAATTTAAATATTAGTTTTCAAAAAAATATATATATATTATAATACACAAGACAAATAAAAAAACACACCAAAAAAAACATTTTCAAAAAAATTTAGTTAAAATTATATTAGTATAAAAATTATATAATTATATATATAAATATAATTAGGTATTTAATTATATTATTATTATAATTATTGTTATATATATATATATATATAATTGGAAAAACTATTGTAATGCAAGTTATTTGTTTTGTAAAGTTATAATTATTATTATTATTATTGATAATATTTTATGTAATGTTATTGATCTATAGTTAAGACTCCAAACAAACAAACAAATTATATAAAAATTAAAAAATAAACAAACATTAAATAATAAAAACGATTGTTAGTAATATTATTATAATTATGTCTATTATTTAATTATAAATTATAATTTCAATGAATATAGGTTTATATTAATTTTTGATTTTAAAATAAAAGCCTACAACAAAATTTTAAAAATATTTATTTGTATTATTTATTAATGTTTGATAATTTTTAAAAAAATTTTTGTCATTCATTAAAAATATATATCAATTTTTTGATATACTTTAGTAAATGTAATTACTATACTAATCATAATTATTATTATTATATTAATAATAACTGAAAATATTGTTTTATTTTCATCAGTAAAATCGTTAATAACATCATTAAATAAATATTAGTAAATTTGACGACTAAATAATTTAATCAAAATTTTTATACCATTAATCAAAAAAAATAAAAACACTGTTTAGACAACAAAATTGTTAATAAAATAGTTTCAGATATAAAAATTAATTTAATAATTAATTTTCTTTACAAATAAATTACAAAAAAAACAAAAATCAGCGATTTTTTTAGTATCAGTATTATTATTGAAAATTACAAATAAAATAATTTAATGTCAAATAAATAAAAATAAATGATTAAATAATTAAAATACTACATCAACAAACAAACAACAAAATTATATAAATATATATTTGTTAGCCCTTTCCGTGATGTCCCTTTCCATGGTATCCATGTTTGGGTGCATGATTATAGTCCTATAATTTAAAAAAAATATTATTATTATTATTGTAAATTATTATAACCAACAACAAAAATAATGATTAATTAATTAATTTAATTAATTAAGTATTTTTTATGTTTAATTATTCTGATAAATAAGGCATAAATTATATATATATATATAACTAACCCAATAGTGCTCGCCATGACCTCCCTTTTTGTCACTCCATCTTAATTTAGTTTTAAATTGATGTCCCTTTCCCTGGAAAATAAATAGATTTATAAATTTTAAAAATAAACCCAAAAAAATTGTGAACCGTTAGATTAAACAAAAATAATATTATTTAATTATTATTTAGTATGTGTGTGTGTATGTATGTATTTGTGTATATGTGTGTATATATGTGTGTTTATGTATGTATTTGTGTGTATGTATGTGTGTGTATATATGTGTGTGTATGTATGTATTTGTGTGTATGTATGTGTGTGTATATATGTGTCTGTATGTATGTGTATGTGTGTGTGTGTGTTTGATTTAGTAAACATTATTTACTGTTATTTATTTATTAGTTCAGGCGCTTATGTAGTCTGGAAATATAAATCACTTTAAATAATTGATCACAAGTTAGACAACAACAACAACAAAAATCACACATCAAATGGCTGTCCCTATCAATCGATACATACAATCAATTTGAATGAATGACTACTGATTTGAATGGCTTATAAATGTTTGAAAATCTTGAATGAAAAATCATTTATTTTTTGTTAAGAGAGAGAGAGAGAGAGAGAGAGAGAGAGAGAGAGAATATGATAAATATATATTGAAATAAGTTTTTTTTCAGTTTATGCACACAATTTATTTGCGATTTTTATCATCAATTTTATTGCATTTTAAGTATTTAAAAAAAATTCCAGAAAAAAGAGTCACAAAAAATAAAATAGTTTTTTTATTTTATTTTTTTCTAACACTTTAGTGTTATGTGTGTGTGTGTGTGTGTGTGTGTGTGTGTGTGTGTGTGTGTGTGTGTGTGAGTGAGTGAGTGAGTGAGTGAGTGAGACACACTGTCTGTGTCGCCCCTCCATCAATATAAATTTTTTTTGAGTGATATCTATTTATGACATAACCTATAGGCATATATATAAACGTATAGATGCAGTATATATATATATATATATATATATATAAGATAGATGTATAATATATTGATATATATGACATACCTGTTCGTGTTGTTCCCTATAATGCCCAGGATTTCCTCTTTTGTAGCCTTTTTTCCCCCACAAAGAAATAAAGAGAGAGAGAGAGAAAAAAAAATACATATCAATTAACTTTTTGTTTATTAATATGAAGTAATTGATATTTTACAGCACAGGTAGATTTTTTAAAAATAATATATACTGTATATTGTACATACCAAACTCCCAGGCCCCTTTATGCGGCACCCGAGCATATTGATAGTATCCATGACCGCCACCACCACCACCACCGCCTCCTCCTCCTCCGTGTCCACCGGGAGCTGCCTGAAGGTCAGCACCCGAACTGATTACTGAGTGTTGGGCATTGGTTTCGGCTGACACTCGCGGGACATCTCCTTTCACATCGTAATGTCGGTGTTGTTGCTGTCCGTGTCGTCTAGTTTTGGCAAATGTATCCCGTTTTTGATGATGACTACTACTGTTTGATCCATATGTGACATCAACATTGATTGTAATTATTATTATTAATAATAATAATGTTGTCGTTGTTGTTATTATTAAATTATTTGATATCCTTAATAACTATATATAGATATATATAATTAAATTATTGTCAAAAATTTTTGTTTAAAACACAATAATCATAATCTTAAAACAATAATTTTAATAATAATAATATATAATTTTTTTTTTATTTAGAAAACAAACCTTATGTGACATTATATATATTTTTATATTATATATATAACAAAACAAAAAATGTTTGATATTTTTATTTTATAAACTGGATATCTATCGATCTGAACGGATTTATATGATAAATATATATATTTATATATAATAAAATCAAAAAATCAAAATTACATTTAAGAGATATTTTATTTTATATATGGATTACACACCCGATTATGTAGTTTATGTGTCAGGTATAGGGTTGTCCTCATTTTATATATGATATACAGATATATATATATGACTACTACTACTACTACTGTCCAACCTTTTCCTAGTGATGGCCCGATTGGTACAGATTGTCATTGAAGCACAAAAAAGCGTCAAATAAATAGTTTAATAACAAATAATTTCTTTTATTTAGATTCAATCAATATATATAATACAAAAATTAATTTGTTTTACAATAAAATACTATTTAATAAAAAAAACCACACAAACAATAACAAAATGTCAAAACTTTTGATTATATTAATAAAAGTGATTTTTCAGTCATTCATTCATTCAATCATTTATTTTAGCAGTTTTTTAAAGCTATTATTTTTACATTAGATATCATTTTTTCTCATTTTCTTCAAAGTAAAGTAAACAATACAATTAATTTATAAATGATTACGTAATATATATACACACAGTATTATACTATTGAATGATTTTTTGTTTTTTATATATATTTAATTGTCATTTAATAGATTATTTTGTTGGTGTTATTGTATAGTAAAACAAGAAATAATTTAGTGATTCACTAATTTTGTTGTTTTTTTTTTTGTTTTGATTGATTCAATACATTACTGTGTTTTTAAGTAATTGATATCATTTACATTATGTAATTTATATTGGGATTAGTACAATATAATATAGTATTTACAACAACAACAAAAATTTGTCAAATTTTTTTAATCAAACTTATAGACAGTCTAATTGATTATTAATTTTGTTTAATTTGCTATAATATATATATCATCTAACTTCCCGGTTATAGTATATTGATATATATAATTATATTGATTATATTAATGTATATTTATAAATATTATAAAATATACAAAAACATACTAATAATACTAATAATAATAACTATTATTTAGTAATAAACATTGTTATAATTAAATCGATTTGTTTGTAGCCTATAAATAGCAATAAGAGTAAAACAATTAAAAAATTTTATTAATATTATTTTTTTTTAAAATATATAAATTAATTTATATTTTAAAGTTTACAAGAAAAAACCCACTTCTATTAAATCATATTATAATATTGTTTAATATATTTAAATTAATTTATTAAAATTTTTTAGTTTATCAGTGGGACTAATATATATATTTTTTAAAAATTTAAATTTAGCAAAAATGAATATATAATTTATTTTGATTTGTAAAAATTTATGAGTAATATAAATGCATTTTTTTAAATTAAACAAAAATATATGACCTCATTATTATTATTGTTGTTATTAAAATAAAATTTAACAAAATAATAAAATTAATACTAAATTTAAATTTAAATAAAAAGTAATAATGTACATATTTTAATAAAGTTTATATACATATTTAATTTATTTACATTATATATCTACTCTATATATATATCATAATATATATATATATTATATTTTTATATATTAAATATATTTAGGTAAGCATCACAATTATAATTTATAAATATAATATTAAAAATGTTTTAAAAATTTAATTTTTGTTTATTGTTAATGTACTGCATAAATATTAAATAAATTGTAAAATCAAAATTGTAAATTATAATATAGCTTATTTATTAATAAAACAGTGTTATATATAATATATATATATAATATTAAGTGTAACAAAAAATTTGCATTGCACCAAATAAATTAACAATAAAATTTTAATATTATTTTGAAACATTAATTTTTATTTTGTTTATATCGTACAACAAAAACATAAAGTATATAATATATTTTTTTTAATACTCTTGTCTTATTATATATTAAATATTTATACAGTAATATAACTATATATATCAATATACTGTATAGTATATAGTACTGTATAATATATATAATATTTTTAGTATTTGATATATCAATATAATTATAATATTTATTTAATTAATTAATAAAAAAAACATAATTTTTAATGGTTATAAAATCTAGTGTACATTGCATTTAACTGTATTAATAATATTCATTAAAACCATAAATATGTGATACAATATTTTAAATTTATATATATAAATAAAACACATAATTAATTATAGATTGTTTGTAATCATTAATAATTTTGTATAATACTATCATTATTGTTGTCTTATTTTTTAATAAATATCTGCATAAAATATAAATTATTTATTAATATTAGCAGTTATATAACTATTACTAATAACATATTTTTTGAGTTAAAAAATAAGATAATTATTTACTATATATATTACTCTATATATATGATAATCAATTATATTTGCTATAGTGTTGATTATTTAGTAATTTACTAAATTATGGGGAAAATTTTCCCAAAATATTTATTATTAATAAAATATTATTGAATTTTAATTTATTAAAAAAAATTAGTTTAAAGTAAAATTGTTAATAAATATAATATAATAATAAATCTAAATATCAAAAATAATAAATTATAATAAGTCTAAATATTTTTAACTATTAATAATATTATTGCAATTTTCATGAAAACTTTCTAAAAGTAAATTTCTAGTAAATTTTTTTTTTAAATACCTGACACTAATTGGACTATATATATATATATATATATATATTATATAATATAAATATTTAGTGTTCAACGATAAACTTTAAAACTTATTGAACACTTATTATACACACATTTTAAAATGCATTAATAATTACCTTTTAGTATCATTTATTTTGTTTTTGTTTTATATATATATATTTATATCTATAGTATACTTAATGCTTATAATCTATAAATTGTTTAAATCTTAGTCATTAATCAAATACTGAGATCTCAATTAATATCGTAAAAACCAGTAATAAATCTTTTAGTATTTTATATATATATATATATATATAAGTAACCAATTTGACGGCTAAATGTTTGAATAAATTTTATTAATAATATATATTTATTTATGAATAACTAACTATTTTAAATATATCTAAATACAATATATAAGTAACTTATATATATATATATATATTAATATGAGGATCAATTAGACGGTATATAAAATTTATTTATTATTATTTTGTTTTTATTTAAGAAATATTTTTATATTAGATTTTTTTATATAAAAAATAATTGCTATAAATTTATTTATATATAAATTGAATCTAAATAAATGATTGGATTTTAAAAATTATTTTTTATTTACTGAATATATAATATATTATATAAATTTGATTTTCATTTTTCATATTCAATGCTATATAAATATCAATAAAAATATAATTAGTTTTCATTAATGTTAGAAAAGTTTACATATTATTAGAAATAAAAATTCAATATACATTTGTAATTATTTAAATTTAGTTATATAAATATATGTATATCAATTGATGTTAATATTATTATGATTATTAAAAAATCAGTAATATTTTAATTTCTATAAATTATTTTTTTATTTATTTATTTTTTCCTGACATTAATATAGTAAACTAATTTCAAAGTACTGTAACATTACTGTTAATGACACATATATTATATTGATATAAATTTATATATTTAATATATACTATACAGTATATATATATATTTTTAAATTTTTGTTTATTTTGTTGTTGTTGTTGATAATGTTTTTTTTTCTAATGAAAAATTATTTTATTTTGGTTTTAAATTAAATATTTTTTTTTGTGAAAAAAATAGTTATTTTTTTTGCTTAAAATATTTAGCTCAAAATGATAACAATCTTAATCTATTTTTGGTTTAAATTTATATCACAATTTGTGATTCACATTATTTATAAATATATATATATTTACCTACAATACATATTGAATATACATATATATATATATTTATAAATTATTCAAATTTTATTTTTTTAAGAAATATTTATAAATATATAATTATAATTGCATTAATAAAATTGACAAAATAAATAAATAATATGATTTGTATATAATTTATTTTTAACAATTCTCTATATTATTAGTATTATTAATAATAGTATTGTTGTTGTCTATGATGTTTGCCAACAACAACAACAACAACAACAACAACAATAATATATTATAAATTTTTTTCTTTCATTCTCCCAGTGCTTGAATGATCTAATTATTACTTTATACTGTGTGTGTGTGTGTGTGTGTGTGTGTGTGTGTGTATGTGTGTGTGGATATAGAGAGCACAGGTAGGTATCCAAATAAATAAAAAATCATACACCAAAAATCCTGGCATTAATTTGATGCACATATTTTGTTATTGTTGTATATCATTATTAAGTATTATATTAATAAAATCATACCTCTCTCTCTATATATATATATAAATTATATGTGCAAACAATTCACACCAAAAAATAGTCGCTCAAGTAGTTGTGTGTGTGTGTTGTTTATTAAACATTATGAGAGAGAGAGAGAGAAAGAGAGAGAGAGAGCACGTGTTTGCTATATATATCTCTCTCTCCTCGTGTCCTAAATCGGAGTACCGGTTGTATGTATGTGTGTGTGTGTAATGTGTGTCTAACAGATCCCCAATAATAACAATCTGGCAAATAGATAGATAATATGATGTGCTTAAGCACAGGTACACACACACACACACACACTAACACAAGCACAGGGATGATGAGAGATGACAAGTAAAGTGTAACTACAGTACATTGTATAACTACTAAACCAGCAAACAGTTTGCTCACACAATTATCGTGTATATACTACAGTATACCTGTATATATATATATAATAGCATTCAAGCAAACCAACCATCTGACTACCTGTCCTCTCTCTCTATCTCTATTTCTCTAAATAATTTTCAGTATATATCTATCATCTCTACATCAAACATACAGTACATGTGTTTTTTTCTCTAAAAAAAGTTTTTAAAAATATTTTTTTGTTAATTTTTTTTTAAAAAAAACTTCTTATGTATCGAGTATTAATATTTTGTAATTTGATTGACATATAAATATATAGACAAACATATTACATATGTATTATATGTTAATCCTATAATAATAATAATAATAATATATGTAAAATATATTTATATATATAATTTTTTTAAAAATCAACAATTAGTGTCCAATTGTTTTGTGTTGTGTTAATTTTGAAGGGAAAAAATTAATTGAAAAAGTTTTTTGTTTGTTTGGTGTAAAAAACAATTTGTTAAATAATATAATTTGTTGTATGGTTTGCTGTGATTATTAGCCAAACAAAAATATTATATATATTTATCATATATATACATATAATACCCTACAATGACTTTTTGTGTTGAAATTGTGTGCCAATCGGTGAGATAGCAATCAATCAATACATTTACACATATTTAAAAAAAATTATATCATAATTATAATTATAATTATAATACAATATCAATAATAATAATACTAATTATTAAGATCATTGATTATTATATTAGAAGAGATAAATAATATTTATTATTAATTATTTTTTTGCTTATTAAACAAATTATATGAAATATATTTTTTATCAACAAAAAAAATTATTTGTTGAATAATATTATTAATAATATATTATATGTTTTATTTTTTGCAATTACATGTATCTACTAATATATAGTTAATATTGTTAACAATATTATCGACCGTACGATCATTTAATAATTTGGATGTATTAGCCCAACAACAATCATCATCGGCATCGTCATCCAGATCTACCGGTGACAAAGATGACATACCACTATATGCCGAATCATCACATGTTACCTACGATACACAATCGGGTAGTTATGTTGACGCGGGAGACGGAGGAAACAATGATTATAATGACGGCCAAAGTAGTAGTCCGTCAATGATTATGAGTCAGTCGACTGCTGGCGCTCAGTCATATGGGTCGTTGCCATCGTCATCATTATCATCGGGAGGACAGTTGTCAAATGCTGATAGAGAAGCTGAGAAAAAAGATAAAAAGACATTGATTTTGGTAAGTAGAAAATGTATGTAAATATATAAAGATATATACAGAATATTTTGTTTGTTTGTTGGTTGGTTGAGTGTAGGCTATACCTATGAAACTGGCAATTCCTAACAGTGATCAACAAAATAATTATGGTAAGTCATACTTAATTAACTATTGTGCTAACCAGTGCTGATTAWTGAATAAAATGATGTTTGTTTAGAAACATCACTTACGGGACAGTCAGTATCGTATAGTCAGAAATCGTCCCAATCTTCGTCATCGTCATCATCATTATCATCGTTGAACAGTCAGTTTTATCCAACAGGACAGTCCTATTTACCAGTGTATTCACAACATTCCCAACAACAACAACAACCTATGCTGACAAGTGAATCGGCCTCGTCTACCGATGCCGATGACGACAACGACGACAACAACAACAATAGGGAACCTGTAGTTAAACAGCCGTTGGCACCGCTTTCGCAAAAAATTTACACATCTATTGAATCGCACGCAAAACTATCGCCATATTCATCGTCGGCTATCGGTTCATCACAGATAGGAGGAGGAGGAGGACAGGGATATGGCAACGATTACAAGTGGACCAAACCAGTAGATGACATCCGGGAGTTGTCGGCAAACAAATATAAGACATCACTTAACTATAGGTTTTTATTTCTCTTATATTGTTTAATAATATCTATTGTTTGTCTGCTAAAAATTTTTTTATTATTATTATTATTTGTTTTAACACTTTGTTGTTGTTGTTGTGTTTTTTAGACCAAATTTTTATTACGACAAACAAAAACCTGTCTATAATAGTGACGGTAGTAGTAGTAGTAGTGGTAGTAGTGATGTCTCAGACTATGAATCAGACAAATATGGACAACCATTTAAATATGACGACTCGTATGAGTCGAAACTTAAACAACAGGAAAAAGCAAAATCAATGTACGAATCGATGCCCGATATTAGTAGACCAACAGATTTTTATAGCACCGGCAGTATTGGCGGCTACAGTGGCAGTAGTGGTCTCAGCGTTGAACCGGATGTTGTCAACAACAACGGCGGCGGCGGTGTCGGCGGTAGTGATGAACTAAAAGGCTATGACATTCCCGCCGCCTATAGTGTCGGCAGCGGTTCTGAACGGCCGCCGAAAAAACCGAAAAAATTGTTCCTAAAAAATCCGTTCAGTTTTCGTGGTTTTGGTCTGCGACCCGAAACGGGAAGTCCCTACTATTACAATAGAGAAGCCGCTGGACTGGCATCGGTTACCGGCGTGTCGTTACCCGCGTCACTGACATCAGCCGCTGCTGCTGCTGCCGCAGCCGCCGGTTTCAGTGGTGTCGACCAGTTAGACAACAGTTGGTCAAATTTATATTACAAACCGCAGCCGCCGTCGATAACTAGTTGGCCACAAATGCCCGATATGGCCGATAATGGCCAGCAGTCTGTGTTCGGTTTGATGAACTCGTTGCGTACGAAAAGCAAAGATCCAGTAAAAAACTCGTTATACGCACCGGCCTATGACCTGCTCGGCGACGGCCAACTTAAGGCTGCGGCTTCGAGTCTGATGCCGACGACCAAATCGATGGCCAACAGTAAGATTTACGGCCCGTATCTGACAGCCTCGGCGTCCAACTATCAGCCAATCAGTTTGTTTGCCGGCTACGGCCGCGACTATAGTCTGGTCGATATGAATGGCGACCTATATCCGGCACCGTTGGTGGCACAGGAGCCGCCACGCAAACAGCACAAGACAGCTCATAGCGGATCGCATGGCGGCGGAGGCATCGGTACACAGATTGTAGGCACTACCGGAGGGCACGATATCTATACGGGCGGAGAGTCCCAACAAATACAACAACAACAGGCGAGTCTCGATTTAATTAGGGTATGTCTATCAATGCCTGATCCTTCTATGATAACCACCTGTGCTTATATGAGAAAATAAAATAACAATATATTTGTTGTATGCATTAATTTGCTTCTCATTATAATTGCTTCTCATATACTGTATATATACTGTGTATTTTTTTTATATATATTATTTATTGTATACATATATTGTAAATATTTTACAGCATCAACAGCAGCAGCAGCCATACCAGCGCAGGCATCCGTTACCACCAATATTGAGGCCAAACTTTATGTCAGGTCTGAGAGTTTTTTATATTATATATACAGTATATACGATATATTATATCTCTTTATATATATCTTTATCTATCCGTCCCTTTTAGCACACATTCCTCTCTCTCTCTCTCTCTCTCTCTCTCTCTCTCTCTCTCTCTCTCTCTCTCTTTCTCTCTTATATTATAAAAAAATCAGTAGTAATACTACTACTAATCTCATTATATTTTTTAACTAAATTTTGTTGCTATTTATTATTATTATTATTACAGAATTATATATATATATATATGTGATATTAAAAGCAATTTGTGGTCAAATTAAGTTTCCCACAAATATTTAGGATTTATAAGCAGCAGATTTGTAGTAATATTATTATTATAATTATTAATATCTGAAAAGTTAGTTATTTATTATTACCGTACTATATAAGTATAATATTGTTAACATAAAAATTGGGTCTAAAATAGTAATTTTTTAAAAAATATTTACCGGTATATCTTTTATTATTAAACTATAATATATATATGAATAATATATAATATGTATGAGTTTATATAAATGGTATTTATTTATATTATATAACAATTAAATATTGTTTAAGTTATCATAAAATCAGTTTAACAGATTAGCTTTAAGTGCCAATAAAAATTAATATTACTGTATATTTTATATATATAATAGTAGTAACAATAATAATAATTATAATTAACATTGATTTTGAATTTACTGTTGAATTAGATTTAGTTTTTTTATAATAAAATATAATGAGCACACAAAATGTTTATTATCTTATATTTATTTTATTTATTTGAAACTAAATTTTTTTTAAAAATTTATATTTATAGTTGAACATTAATTTTAATGCTAAAAAATAGGTTTTCAAAAAATTAAAAAAAATGTTGGAAATTAATTAATTAAAAAAAGTTTAATAATTACTTATTACTGGTAATAGTAGTTATATATATATATTTTGGCCGATAATTGATTAGTAAATTTGTGAGAAAAAATCTCGATATAAATATATATTAGTTATATATATATATATTACTTAACACTTAAAAATTTTTATTGTCAGTAATCCGTCAAATTGTCAGATCGTATAAAATGTATTTAAACAAAAACAAACACAAAAAAAGTTTTTTTTTTAAATTTTTCATTAAACTTTTTTATTAAATATATTAATTTTATTTTATGGTATATATATATATATATATATATATATATATATATAGAGTGTGTGTCCCAAAAAATTGAGACCATATCCACATACAGTATAATATTATGATGTCTGTGGGATAGGAATGTGTAACAAATGATAATATCTATGTTAGGACTCACACACACACATAATACTGTACATACTACCGTACCTCATAGATAGGGAGATCCTGAAAAACTAACTTATTGGTGTGTGTGTGTGTGTTTTATTTTTAAAACAAAAAATTTTATCTTAATTTCACATACACTCACTCAAACACACACACACACACACACACACACACACACACACACACATATATATATATATATATATACATATATACAGAAAATTTTCTGGTGATCCACTGACCTTATGATGACTTTTCCTATTATCAAAATAAACATCAATTATGATGAAGTCATATACAGTTTATTATATTTGAAAGAGAGAGAAATAGAGAGAGAGAGAGAGAGAGAGAGAGAGAGAGAGAGAGAGAGATGAATGACGGGTATAAATAGCATCAATTGAACAAAACAAAAAATGTTAACAAAAAAAGCTATAGATTAAAAAAAGGAGTTAATAACTAACTAAATCATAGATATATAAAAACACTTACAATATATTTAGTTTATAAATGTTTTGTCATTACTATATATATATATATATATATTTTGTTTGTTTAATTAATATTAATAGTTTAATAGAAATATATAAATGTTTTTTTAATTAGTTATTTTTAAGTTTAAATTTTTTTTGAAACTATATTTTTTAGTTAATAATAATAATTATTATTTTTAAAGGTCTACGATCGGTGGCCGCCAACAAACCGTTGGCCAACTATTCACCATTTACGGCATCGGCGTCTAATCAACACTCGTTGTTTGCATCGTTGCCCTCATTGTCATCGTTTCCTCAATCGTTGGCCACTAAATCAATTTCCCGACCGATATTTCCACTGTTTTACGGCTAAACAAAACAAAAAAAAAAATAAACAACTAAACAAATAAATAAACGGATAAGCAATTAGTTTTTATTAATATTATTATAAGTAGTAATTAAAATACTTAATAATAATACTAATAAAATATATTTTTTTTAATATTGTAATTATCATTAATATTACGGATAAAATAATATTTCATATATTAATATAAATATATATATATAAATCATAACTCGTTTTTTTAATGTCAATGTCTCAGTATGTGTATGTGTGTGTGTGTGTGTATGTGTGTGTGTATGTGAATCATAATCATATCATTGCTTTTAATAAAACAATTTATTAATAACACTCGTAATAAAACTATTTTGTTTTGTTTTTTATTTTTTTTTAAATATTTAATAATAAGACTTCAAGCAATAGATTTGTTTTAATGATTGTATAATTTTTAGTTCATAATATAGTTATATATATATATATATATATAGATACAGTTGTGTATATGATATATAAAATACTTGAATTTTTTTTTTGATTAATATTAATATCTTTATATATATATAACAAGAATAAAAGGGTTATTTTATAATTGTTTCTCTGTGTCAGCCATTAAATCATCGCAAAAATATTTATCAAATAATACAATTTATTATTATTGTTATTATTATTATTATTAAATGTATATACAATATATTACTATGTTTTCATTTGTGTATCAATTTTGTTTTATAATTATATATATTAAATAATATTTATTTGTTTTATATGTTTATTATTTTTTTTTAAAAATAAGTAATTGTTTTGTTTTTCTTTAAACAAAATAATAATAAATTATATATATATAATTATATGTCTAGTGTATAGTGATATCAATATATATATTTATATAGAAATATATGTTGTTTTATATGTTTTGACTTTGATTTTTTGTTGTTGTTATTTATATAGCTTATTAATACATATTCATTAAATCAATATAAATTGTATGACATATTTATATTAATGTTGTTTTTATCAGATTATTTAATCAAATTTGTATTATTATCATTATTATTAATATATTGATTTTATTTACTAATTATCATTTAAAAAAAAATATTTCATATATATATATTTACAAAACTCAATTTGTTTGTCAATTAATTTTATGCTCAATTTAAATTTTATCCAGACTAAATAAAATAAAATAATTTTCTAAAATTATACTATTTTTTTATTTTAATTAATAAAACTAAATATAATATTATTAATGATTTTAAAATTGTCATTAGACTTGAATGTAATAAATAAAACGTTTAGTTAAATTATATAAATTTTAAAAAAAATTATTAGCATTAAAATACTATATTTAAAAAATATAGTATAAATAAAAGTCATAAATATTTTTCAATATCATATTTTAGTTTATTATATCAAATACAATATATTAATATATATCAAATATACAGGTACAGTTTATACAAAATATTTTACATATTATTATTATTATTATCATTCAAATTGATATTAAAAACAATAACATAATAATATATTTTTGTTTTTTTTGTTGTTGTGATGAAAAGAAAATTGACAAACATTTTAACTAAAATAAAATATTATTTTTTTTAAATAAAAAGTATATAAATAGTAATTATATAATTATTTTGTTTATTTATCATTTTTTTTATATGTTAAAAATATTTATTATTATAAGTTATTATATTGAGTTCAATGAATTTCACATATATTTGATATTTGTAAATGACATTTAGTTTATTATTAATAATAATAATATTATTTGATTTGATTTGATTTAAATTACTTTATTTTATGTGTAAACTGCATATTATTTATATACAGTATAATATATAATAGTTTATACTATATATAGATATACAGTAAGATATGTTACATGTGTTTAGACATGAAAAATAAATTATAAGACAAGAAAAATAAAAACAACAAAATAAAACAAAATAAATGATAACATGTTTTGTGTTTTCATTTTATGTAAATGACATAAAAAAAATTCAATGCTTTTATTTTTTTTGAAATGAAATTCATATATATATAGATATATAGATATTATATAACAACTTTCAGTGACCTAATTGATGATAGACTAGAGTAATGTATTATTAGTCTAATAATTACAATAATAATGATAATAATAGCCTATCAATTGGTTTTTTATGTTACATATATATATTTCAACAAAAACAAATGTCACAATAAAAGTAAAATTCATTAATTTTTTGAAAACAAACTTTTTATTAATATTAATGTCAATAATAATAGTTTTAAACAATAAATTAAAAATCAATATATTTACAATCTTAATCTATTTTATTTAATAATTTTTATATTAATAATTGTTTTATTTATTTTTATAATTGAATAGTTTAGTAAATAAAAAAAACTTATTAATAATTTTCAAAAACTCTTTTTAAAAAAATTATTGATAATATAATATTGTTTAATTTGAGATAAAAAAAACACATACCGTTTAGATAGCAATACAGCAATAAAATACTGATAAATATATATATATGAAAATTAATTATAAAATTTTTATGATTTATTTTTATCAAAATTGCGATCAAAACTCATCACCGATTAGTTTCTAAATGTTTTATTTATAACTTATATATATATATTATAATATAATATAATATCATATGTCTTGTATATCTTTTCAAAAAAAAAAAATTTCATAACATTATACAGTACTGTAATATTATAAACTTTATTATTTTTGTTGTTTTTTTTTGTTGTTGTTTAATATGTA
The DNA here is from genome assembly GCF_028296485.1 of Oppia nitens. Lineage (NCBI taxonomy): Eukaryota > Metazoa > Arthropoda > Arachnida > Sarcoptiformes > Oppiidae > Oppia > Oppia nitens. The sequence continues at coordinate 215,827 of NW_026533243.1, forward strand.
AGTCATATAAACTAAGTATTGGTATATTTATTGCATATAAAAAAAATGTTTCTAATGAGTAACATTTAGTTGTACTAAATTTTTTTATTATTATTATTATTATTGTTTTATTTTTATTTTCTTATCTAAACTAATTAATTCATTGAATTAACTGATAAATCTGTTTTTTTTCTAAACTCTAACATTATATTTAATATTATAGTATTTTGTGCTCAAACACACATCAATGTAACAAAAAAAAAAATTGCTAATAAATTAAATAACCAGTTATTAAACGATTTAAATTATTAGACTTTATATATATATATATATATATATATTCTGTATATAAAATAATACATATAGATATATATATATACTGTATTTTTTTAATATATACAATAATATTGTTAATTGTAAGTTCAAATGATAAAAATAAAGGGGGGAGGGGTTGGGGCAGGCATCAAATTAGCACCGGTATTATAAATAACTGGTATTATTATGATGACTGATATTATGACAGATATTGTGCTAATAATAATAATAATAATAATTTTTATTATTTATTTATTTTCTAATTTATTTATTATTATCATTCATTACCGTATTTTTTAAATAAAAATTGTACTGTAATATAGTTAAAGTTTTTATAATTGCGATTATCGTATAAATAATATTACAGTAGTTTTGTTGTTGTTGTTATTTCAACTAAATTTATATCATTTTATTTATTTTTATATATATATATATTAATATATATTATATATATACAAATCCTGTAGCAATAGTGTCGATGTGTGGCTTAATCCTATAATTTATTAATTGTGACGAAATTATAGTTAATTTTATTTATTATTATGATTATGATTAGTACTGTAATATTATTTTTTGTTTTGTTTATTATAATTAGTTTTCTCATTGAGTTTTTTTTAAATATTTTTTTAAAAATTATTAATTTATTTTAAATATGATAACTTAAATTACCTTTTTTTTTGTATTAAGGGTTTAATATGTGCTAAACTGTGTGACCTTTACATTAGTTACACTTTATTATAGATTGGATTTTAATGTTTAAACAAAATTATTTTTATTATATTATTAAAATTTTTATTCATATACTGTACTTAACTATCTTTAAAAAAAAAATTTTGTTTATTTTTTCTTTAAAAATAAAATAAATATATATGTGTATACATTAAATACCATAAATGGCTGTAGTTTTTATTGTTATTATTATTTAAATTTGTTTTTATTTTGCATATTCATATATTTTTTTATTAATAATAATAATAATACTGTACATGTATAATACACACTGTGTATATTTTAACCCATTGTTATATTATTATATTATATACAGTATATACTGTACATGTATTTATATGGGAAAATGGACATAAATGTAAATATATATATATATATACTTTTAAAGTTATATAACATCTATAAAAAAATAAAGTTTATATTACCAGTGCTATACAGTACATGTATATTTACATATTATATTAGATTTTATATATTGAGGTCAGCCTTATACACACATATATATATATATATATATATAAACACTCATCATCAACACAGAAAACTTCTCGCTTACATTATTGTATACCTGAGCCGTCAATATACCTGAGCTATCAATAGTTGTGAGGGTAATTGACTAACTATATTGTTTAAAAAATTACATATCCTTGACCTTACACTACACACACACACACGCAATAGATAGCTTATTATACATTAATATTATATACATTTATAAATGGCATAACTATCTATTGTAAAAACATATTTAGTATACTATATATATATATATATATATATATTGTAATAGGTAATTGCTGTACAATATTACTGGGGTATTATGATAGAGCACCGGTAGATGTTTATAACCCCAGTGTTTGTGCTAATCCATTAGAAATTACCTACTATTAGCTAACCTGACATTAGTTGTTAAACTAATTTTTTTTTATTTAACTAAAATGATTATAATCAGATTATTTAGTAATTTTTTTGTTTGTTTGTACTGTATATTTGTTTGTATAATAATAATAATAAAAAGTGGTATTAGTTTTTTTTAATATATATATATAGACAAAACAAATACAGTACAGTATTAACAATACACATCAAAATAATAGTACTTATAAATTATATAATATATTGTAATTTATGATTATTATAAGTTAAGTACAAGATATTTATTATATATATTATAATATTTTGTATATGAAATTAGTTTTAATGTACATTGATTTGTAAATTGTGTGTATATTATTGATTGAAAGAGATTTATATATATATATATATATATTAAATACAAACAATCAATATTTTACAAGAGATTACAATAACAAGTGAATTAAATAAAATAAACAAAAAAAAATAATTTTAAATTCATTTATTTATTTTAGTTTATAAATTATAATATTAACTGTTATATAGACAACAATATTTAAAATACTAAATATCTCTAAAGTTTATAAAACTATCGATTCAATAGACTATAGAGTCATAGGGAAAGTCATAAATTTTATTAAATAATCCCAAAATAAAAACTTTAAAAATAATCACTTTAATAGTCACACAGTAGGCCTACCCTTGTTAGTGGCTAATGTCGGCCAAATTACTGTCCAATAATAATATTAACGGTATTATATTGATTGTCGGCTAATATATATGGTAACAGTAGTGGTGATGGTGTCGGTAGCACTCAATTTGAATACTAAAAAAAGTGGTTACCCACTATTCCCGTAGCCAACACTGGCGGTGAATTTGCTGTCAGCCAACTGTCCCTCTTATCAAACAACTAAACCGATGGACAGCTATGTTTAAGGACAGGAACAACGGTAGTTCACTGGTAGTCGGCCAAAATATATGCCAACTTTGAGCGCCGACTATCGGAAGTGCTGGATATCAACGTTGAAATATCTATGGCCAGCATATATTTGTTGGACATATTGTTTGGCCTTCGGTGTTGCATAATAGCTGGCATTGTTTTATATGGGATGTATGCCGACCATTGGTTTTGCTCTGGTGCTGGTGTTTCAGCTCCGCCACCGATGATAATGACGATGACGAGGAACGGGATGTGCATATAATTAGCAAAAAAAAAAAAAAAATCGGCGGCAACACTAAGTACGACACACCAGCTCATGGCCGCCGATTTTTTCCCGACCCGTCGCCCCCAATATATCTAGTCATAGGTCGCCAATTGACTCTCACAGCCGGTAGCTCCGGGATGGCAGACATTCAGATTATAAAAAATAGTGTCTAAACTATCTGCTAATTTGGTGTCCATTAGTTCATTAATTATTAGTATTATTTTAATTAATATATATATATATATTATTTTCATTAGTCTTATGTATTGATTTTTTTATAAATATTATTTATATATTTTTTGTGTGATTTTTTTTGACTCAAAATTGAATATATTATATATAATAATAATAATAATAATAATAATTGGTTTATTGTTTAATTGTATAAAAACATTTTTGCTGTTGTTTATTTTTGTTGTAGTTTGGTTTAAATAAATACAAAAAATAAGTCAATTTATTTTTGGTCAATTTTTTTTGTTGTTTTAAATTTAATAAAGTTTTTATATTAAAAATTTATTTAGTAAACTTAAATTATAATTTTTCATAAATAAATAAAATATAACACTTATATATTGCTATAAAAAGCAAAATTACAACAATTTATTTTAATAATACTAATAATTATTAATTATTATTAATATTAATCAATACTTTTATATTATAATTTACTTACACGTGCGCGCACGTGTTTAACTCAACAATAATTATATAGCAAACTAATAAATTTAAATAATTATATTTATTACACAATTTTTGTTGTTTTATTCAACAGTTTTACTTATAAAAAAAATTTGTGAACAAAAAAAATTGTTAGAAATATCTCACATTTGAAAACTAATTTTATAATTGTTTTTTCAATTATCAATCAAAAAATCATGTCCGCAAACAATAATAGATTTGAAACAACAACAACACTATTGATTAGTATAATAATTGTGATAATATGTGCCAAAACTACTATTATACTGTCGTTGCCGACAAATAATGATTTGAATACTACCACTACTGCCGGCACCCGTATTAAGCCGCCGGTAACTGATATGAATGTTACCGTACATAGCACTGGTAGTTATTATACTGACGGCACAACAGCAAAGACAACCGTCACCACCACCACCACCACCACCGATAAGCCACTGCCAGCTAACCTATTGCTAACTGTGCTGATCGTTGTCATTGTCAGTGTTGTCGTATTGGTTGTCGTACTCATGTTTCTGTGCTGTTGGTTCTGGTTCTGTACTAACAGAGCCAATACTTCCACTACCACTCAGCGGCTGGTGTCCAATGCCGATGACAACAGCAGCAGCACCAGCAAAGCCATCGACAATAATAAATATAATAATAATAATAAGGACAGTAGGTCTCAGATAAACAACAAGAGTAGCAATGAATTGTCGTCGACGTCGGCCTATAGGGACAAGTCGTCACCCGATGCCCGATACGTTTACGGCCTGTATATGTCGACCATTCAGGACCAGGAGCAAAGGGATCGTAATTTGGTTGTTAATACAGCGGCTACAGGAGCTGCTGCTACTACTCCTGCGACTAACAGTGCTAGCAATAGTAGCAGCAAAACAGCCACTGGTGGCGGCAGTGGTGAAGGCGGGTCTAGAAGTCGCGAAAGTCTGAAAACAGCAAATAACAAACCATTAGCTGTCCGATCGGGATTGTCCGCCGGCAGTTCGGGTGCCGGTGCATCGGGTGGCGGCGGTTCGCTTAGTAGCGAATCGCTCAATGGTGGTGGCGGTGGTGGTGGTCGGATGGTGTCCGACCAAAATGACAGTAGTGTCGGTCGGGCAGATAGTAGCGAAAGTAGTAGCGGGAAAAAGTCAAAATCTCCCCGAAGACGACTACGCATACGACGACAACAATCGGTAAACAATAACAAAAACAACAATAACAACAACAATAGCGACAAACAGCGGTCAAAAGTAATCGCCGACAGTCAGGACAGTACGGATAATGTCGACAAACGGGTCAAACAGTTGCTGAATGAGTGAAAAATGATAATTAAACTGAAGTTAAATACACTTTTATTTTATTTATTTATTTTTTGTGTTAATTAAATTAATTTATTGTTTTTTTAGTTTTGTTTATTTGTTAAATTAATTTGACTCTATTTTGATTAAAAAAAATTAAAATTTCAATAAATTTTGCTGGCTTAATTAAAACAATTAATATTTTTTAACTAATTTTATTAAATCTATGATTTTATCTACAATTTATTGATATTTTATGATTACAGTATAATTGAACTGTTTATAATTAAATATTTAAATTTTAATAATTAGATATTGAATATAAGTAAATACAGTTAATTAATTATTTAATTAAGATATTACTATTGATAAATAAAAATTTACTTAAAAATCTTAAAATTTAATTACATTATAAACAATTATTAATTTATTTTAATATTAATATATTAATACTATATTTAATTAAATTTGTTGTTAAATTAATTAGCTATAATAATTAAAATTAATTTAGTATTTATGTTGTATCTATACATAATTCAACATAAATGCATAAATTTATACTAGGTAATAATTTATATATTTATTTTACTTTTATATATAAATTAGACAACTTGTTATTACTGTATTAATATATATGTTTATATTGTATATTTAATAATTTTTTACTAAACAATTTAAGATTAAAGTTACTAATAAATTATGTATTTTATAAATTTATGTATATTATATTTTATTTATTTATATTTATAGATAATATATATATATATTATAGATAAAATATTTTAAAAATATCATCATTTTATTTTATTTTTTAAAAAAACTATTGATTTGACTTTTAAATTATCTGGCTAAATTATTTAACTATACCTAAACAAACATTAAATTATACTAATCTGATAAATTTATTTAATATTTTATTAAAAATTTTTAATCAAAATAAAAATAAATAAATATTTTTAATAATCCAAATATACTCGGATACTGTATAATATTGTTTTGTGTATAATATATTAAAGACAATCGTTTAATATATATATTATATAATGGGGTCAAATATACAGTAACATCCAATTGTTCATCTATTTAGTGATTATTACTTTTTTAAAAATCAACAAAAAAAATAATAATAATGCTAACAATTATTCGGCAAATAATAAAAACTATTTGGTATTAAGTGCTTAAATATATAATAGAAAAAAATTATTAATGATAATAATAATGATTTTTTATATTTATTTTTATTATTATTATTATGATTAACACCATCACTACTAATCATAATCATCATCACTGTATAGTATTAGTGTAGAGTCATCTGTAAATTATGATTACATAGGGTATGATTAGTGAAACTTAATAATTGCAATAATTTTTTATTTGTTTTGTTTTTTTCATATAATATTATATATACTGTATATACCGTATATACCATATATATATATAATCTGTTTAAATGGACAAATTGGCCTCAATTTTAATAGTAGCTAACAATAATCATCAATAGTGTAGAGTATATATAAACATAGATTTATATATATTTTACACATATTTTTTAAAAACACTTTCACTATTGATAATCACATTATAGTAATCATAATCATAAACAATATAGTCATTCAAAAAACAAGTGCCATCATTATTGTTATAAAATTTTATAAAAAAAATTTATTTAATTAAAAAATATATTTTTAATGATTTAATAAAACTACAGTGATCAATATTATGGTAAGTGTACAGTATATACTATATATTTATTTATTAATTATAATATTTAAATTAACTAATTATTATTATAAATTAACAATAAATTTATTATAATTATAATTTAGTTAGAAATCTAATCAATTATACTAAAAAACAATTATCAATAGTACTAACTATAATATTAATAAAATCAATATAAACTAATCAATTATACTAAATATTATTAATAAAGTTTATAAATCATATATTATCTAAAATGATGTTTTTTATAAATGTATTTAACAACTATATAAAAATAATTTTTGAATTTAACATTAGTTGTTTTGTTGTTTTTTTTTTAAAAAAAAACTCATTAAATTATTTATAGATTTTCTTAATAACTTATAAATATTTTTTTTAATTTGAAATACATTAGAAAAAAGAGAGGGAAATATTAAATATAATAATAATTAATTGCAGACAAATTTATCACAATTGCAATTAACATTTATGTTATATATAACTTTATATACTAATATATATATATATATATGTAATTTTTATTTTAGATAAAACTAATATCCTTATCGTTATTATTGCTACTAATAATATCGTCGATAACCAACAACAACAACAACAAATGGTTAATCACCGGAGGAAATGCCATAGAGTTTGTTAGCGATTATTCAAATGCCGATCGCTTAATGGTATATAAGCCTGGAGGAGGAGGAGGACTGGCCTATCAATATAGCAGCCGTAATAATAATAATAATAATAGTGTCAAACAATATAACAGTGCCGTCTATGATGGCAACAACAATGATGATGAATACTCGGCCAGTAGTAGTAGTAGTAGTAATAGTAATCATGTTAACAATAATAGGCATCAATTGATGGCCATCTCATATCGTGATAATGATGAGCCTAAATCCCTGAGCTATCAATCGGACTATAATGTAATATAAATAATATATAATAATACTTTTTTGATATGCTATTTAGATTTTTTTTCAAAATCAATATTATTATTTTTATTATTATTATTTATTGTATACCTGTATGAATATTTAGCAGTTTAATAATCTATATTATTATATGTATAGTATATGTATATATTGTTAATATGTTAAGTACTAGAAAATGTTATTATTTTCATATTTAATATAAGTATTAAATTTTATGCATATTTCTATATTCTATACAAATTGATAATACATAACTTAAATGCCCCCTTAACATAACAAATTGATTATTTTGTCATATATTATATATATATATATAGGAGACGCCAATGCCTTATCAGTTTCATTATGATATCGATGATGGATATGGCAATAAACAGGACAGACACGAAAAAGGTATGTCATGTTATATATATATATATATATATATATATATACCGTATCCCATAAGGCTATCAAATATTATAATCAGTTAATAATATTTAGTTATTTTTTTTATTAAGGCATGTCATGCAATAAATATGTATTTTTATATTTTCAAAAAAAACTTAAATATTTTAACAAATCTCTCTCTCTCTCTCTCTCTCTCTCTCTCTCTCTCTCTCTCTCTCTCTCTCTCTCTCTCTCTCTAACACACGCACACATACTCACTCACTCACTCATCAAATTAATTTTTTTTATAAAAATCTATATCTCAATGTCTATCGATATATTTAAAATCCTGACAACCGTTTAATTTTTGCTTAAAATTAATTTTTTATAACTTTAATATCATAGTAGTAGTAGTAGTGTTATATTATGATATATTGATACAGTATATACTCAATTCTAGACTTTAATACACTCTCATATATATTGATATATCATATCTTTATTTATTTTTTAAATATTTTTTTTGAAATAAAAACTAAATTAATTTTTATGCCTTTACATAGCGGATCAATGATATTGAGGGGTAAAAAATTTTTACAACAAAATTTTGTGAGAAAAAAATGCTACTATATATTAATAATATTGAAAAAATTATATTTTTTCAACAAAAAAAACAAAAGATTGTTGATGAGAAAAAAAAACATTTTTTTAGTGATAAAAATCAGCTAATAAATCATTTATAGCATAAAAACATTACATATATTATGCGATTATGTATATTATAATATAATATTAAATTTTTTTACGGTTACATATTTTTAGGTACTGTAATATACAGCAAATTTATTATATAAAAAAAAATTTTTTTTTAAATTTTACTACAATTAATTTTCCATTGCCAACTATTATAAAATTAAAAAATAATAATATATTTATTACATATAGATATTTTGCATGCAATTTAAATTATGAGATCTAAGCGATAATTTTTATGAAAAATTTTTATGAATTTTTTGAATTATTTATTTCTATACTTAACAACCCTATAGTTTGATATTAATATATACAGTATAATATACAGTGTATGATATATTAAACAAACATTTATCACAAGTATTTAGTATTAGTAGTAAAAATTTTATAATTAATTTGTTTTTTGTTTTGTTTTTAAAATTGTCTTTTAATTTTGTTTTTTTAATTTAATTTTTTTATTCATGTCTTTTATAGCCGATGTTTACGGGAATGTTATCGGAAGTTACGGCTATTGGGATTCAAACGGAATTTATCGAAAAGTAATAAAAAAAATTATAGTTTTTTTTACTTTAATTGTTTTTAAATGAAACTATTATATCATCGATAGGTAGACTATACGGCCGATGCCGACGGTTTCAAAGCCAATGTCAACTCAAACGAGCCGTACCTCAGACACGGTGTCAATCCGGCAGACGTCAGACTTGTCGTTGAGGAACAACCTATTCCAGGTGTACTAAGACAGTCGTCATCGACAGCTACCGGTGCTAATGGTGATGGTAGTGGTGGCTATGATCGTAATCTAAACTATCGACGCAATGATGGTGTAGTTGTCGTCGATGATGCTGTAGTCGACAATAATCAAAACAGATATGAAAAATTGTTAAGCAATCAGATCAGGGATGTTATCTATATGAGGGCACCGGTAGATACAATAACAACATCAGCAGCAGCTACCGCTAGATTACAAGCTACCGGTGATCATGAATCGTATGAATTGTTGAATAATTATTATAGAAATAATGTTAAAAATAATTATAATAATAATAATAATTATAACCATAATTACAATTTGGCCCCAATTTTAGCAATGCTAAGTAAGTCACGATTTAATTGATTATAAATGTAATAATAATATATTTTTTTGTTTAGTTATTTTGCGCTAATTTGATATAGTTTTTTATTATTATAATTATTATAAGTAATTTAATTATTATAATATTATCAAATAATAATAATTATTATTATTATACTGTATTATTATTTTATATAAATCTGATTTTAATAATCCAGAATAATTAAAGCGATTATTTATAAAAATCTAATTTTAGATACAAAACAGTCATTCAATGAAAGGCAATTCAATCACAACCTCATGCCTAACCTCATGGCATACATGAGCCCAACTGTTAACAGTGAAGCCGATGACCATCGTATGATAGCCTATCCAAGTAAAAGGCAATATAATGATTAACAAAAATTATTTAAATTAATTAAATTTTAATATATATATATATATATTAAACATTAATATTTTAATACTATAATAATATATAACTCATTTACTAAACAACAAAATAATACCGTAATTATTATTATATGATATGATTACTGTTAACATTATTATTAAATAATTTAAAATAATATAACTTATGTTTTTTATTTTTTTTTACATATAAAATGCATATATATAATTCATAATAAAGATAATAATCACACAATTAATCGCAAACAAACAAAAAATGTTAAAATAAACAAAAAAATATTTATAATTTATTTTCATAAAGTTATTATATTTTCATAATTTGATTATATTGTACCATATAAATAAAATATATCAATTATTAAATTTTTAACTGATTAATTATTTAATACAATCATAATAATAATTATTATTAAATTATTAGTTTAATTCAATGACAATTGTTGTATTGTTGAGCCCAAATAGATTTGCCACCAATCAATATAGTCTATATAATAATAATAAATATTTATAAAAAAAAATTATTATTAATAAAAAAACTAAAATATAAAGTATTATTGAATAATAAACAAAAAATTAATTACAATAAAATTATAATAATATACCCATAATTATTATTATACTAACACACACACACACACACACATCAATTATATAGGGTATACAATTAAAAAATAAATGCTACCGTATATTAGAAATTGCACCAAAAAAATCATTAAAATACCTAAACTTTTTTTTTATAACAAGCAAACAAAACAATAGGTTATATTATTAGTTGCAAATATACAGTATTTTTATATTATATTCAATAAATATTTTAATTACTAACGATTAATAAATATATAAAACATGAAATAACAGCAAAAACAACAATAAGAAAATTTTAAGCCTATTATTATCAATAAATATAAAAAATAAGGTTTTTTTTGATAATTTTAAGGTATTGTAAAAGCTATTAAAAAAAATTCAAGCCATAGTATGCCTAGACTTTGATAATGAAGTTCATTATCCATTCAGACAACCAGAGAGAGAGAGAGAGAGAGAGAGAGAGAGAGAGAGAGAGAGAGAGAGAGAGAGAGAGAGAGAGAGAGAGAGAGATTTGGGAGGTGTTAGACCCCATAACAAACCCATTAAGAGCACAGGGAGGAGAAAAATGTGTCAGAAAAATGACTGATCAACTCTATTGTCTTCACACGAATCAATGCATTATTGAAGTAAAGCAAAAATATTTGTTTTTTATTTATAAAAAAAAATATATAATAAATTTTTTGTTTTGTTTTTGTGTTAAATGCATTACACTTATAAATATACACTTATTTGATAAACTAATAGCCTTTCCCTTTAAAGCATAATGCATACAATTTTTTTTCCTATTAAAAATTAAAATATTTTTAAATCTATTAAAAAAAAATTTTTTAAACGCATTAAGTGATTCATATCAAAAATTTTAAACAAAAAATAATATTAAATATAAACACACACTTAGTAACAATTTTTTTTAATGACCTTTAAATGGTATTGTAATTTAGTTAAACATATTATAATATAACTAACATTTTTTTTTGATTTTAGTTTCTGCTATACTATACTATAATAATATTGTTATTATTGTTTTATTTTTTCATTGAATACAAACCTCACGTCATAAAGCAATTTGCGAAAAATGCGTGAAATTTTTCAAGAATTTAATGAATAAATTTATTTTTTATTATTATTATTATTATTAATATTATATCCATTTAAATACTTGCATATTATAGTGAAAATATGCAATGTGTGGTGTAATATGAGATAATAGGAAAATCACTACTTATTTATTTTTTATTATTATTATTATTATTAATATTATATCCATTTAAATACTTGCATATTATAGTGAAAATATGCAATGTGTGGTGTAATATGAGATAATAGGAAAATCACTACTTATTTATTTTTTATTATTTTTTTGCTAATACCATAAAAGTCATTAAAAAAATATAGTTTTTCTTTTTTTTGTTGTTAAAAATATTGCTAATTATTTTTTATAATTAAAAACCACTACAAAAAAAATACAAACAATAAAATCGTTTCGTTTGCCGACCAGAGAGAAAAAAATAATTATAATATAAGACTTACCATCGCTTTGCAAGTCATTGATCTCTTGATTATTATTATCATTAGTATTACTGTTGTTTATCACCGGAGAAATCATTGTTAAGTCTTTAACAGATCGGGCGGTAAACTGCTGTTTGTTACCGACGACGCCAACACTGTCGTTGTTGTTGTCTATATCAGTGGTTGACTGGTCAGTGAACAGCTGAGCTAATGTCTTGAGTTTCGATAATTTTTCTTCAGGTATGACATCCGATACAATTGGTGTCAACAGATCGATAATTTCCGGCGTCTGACGGGTCGGTCGTTTGCAAATCCTATACAATAGTCTGATCCAATCGATTCGAGACATCACTCGCTGATAGGTTACCGATTGGAAAAGTCGACGAAACTTTGTACTCTTGTCGGTAGCGCCTATAGTCTTGAGTAGTGTTACAAACCAACACATTGCCAAATGTTGTTTAGCTGGCGATGTTGTTGTTACCGATGATGACTGATCGACGGCGTCACTGTTATCGTTGATAAATCGGTTGACCAATAGATTCAATAGCAGCGATAGACAACCGCTGTTTTCGGTAACAATTGCAAATAGACTCGAAAAACGTCTTAAATATAGTTTCGGTACACGAAGTGTATCGAAATTGATTTTTTTGCCACAAAGATATAGCTGCTGACCATTGATGTTGTCGTCATCATTGTTATCAGCGGCGGCAACAATATCACCGCAAATCAGATGGCTTACAAAGGCGTCAATCAATTCATTTCTATGTCTTTTAATACCATCAATGATTTGCTTTTTGATTGTCGACTTGTTCTTCGACTGTTTCGTCGCTGTCGTCGTCTCCTTATTGAGAAACTCTTGGATCAGATAATAATATTCATTGCGATAATCGTAAAACTCGTCACCGGCGACAACGACGACACTGTCATCGATAACTTTTAGCCAAAAATACTCGCGAAGCCAATCGAGACCAATACGCGATGCATTGCGAAGTTCATCCATCGACGGCTGCGACGATGACGAATGGCAGAGATTGTGTCGACAATCGATGATCCATTGCGGACACGAATATCTGTCGGCCAATCGTTTTACACTTTTCATGTTTGTCTCGTGCGAGTACTGCGATAATGCCGTACAGAAACGTATTACCGATAGACCTAATTAATAGATGAAATAAAGACAACAACAAAAAAAATCAATACAACAACTCAAAGATAGGCCATCACAAAGACCACCGCAATGTTTGACTAACAATAGAGCGAATAGACGGTCGACTCGTCGCTGGTTTCTTCCTCCTCCTCCTCATCATCATCATCGGTACGGTTGCTGTTATTTTGGTGGCCACCAGTGCCGAGATGACGATGATCTTCAATCATGGCGTTGATAATCTCTTTGGTGGCCATCAAGTTGACGGCAATATCGAGTGTAGCCGGGTTTCGGCGGACACGTGTCAGCCAAATAGTGATCTTGTTTTTGGCAAACGCTAACAAATCGTAGTCCAACACCAGCTGATACGTTGCCGTCGGCGTCGATTCACATGAGTCGACACCAACACTATCACCACCACTACTCTGGTAGACACTGTTGAATACAGTGACCAACTCGCGTGAGTCACACCACGGGCTAATCATCCAACCACGATGTTGTTGTTGTTGTTGTTGGCCATTATTGTCGGCAGCCAATGATTTTATCGGTGACCGATTTGTGGTCATTTCGGCTCTCAATATATGTATAGTTAATATCTGTAATGTATTGTAAATATTCAACACGTGTTTGATGTTTGAAATGTGTTACATATATTGTTGTATTGAAATGTCAATGTACTGTAAAATACATTTTAAAAAAAAAACGCTTAATTACTATACAAATATCTATAGAAAGTTTTAGTACTATTTACAAGTATATTATGTAATATGTAATGTTATCAATGATTTAACTGATAAATAGTACTAAACTATCGTTAAGTATAGTTAGACTGTTTTTTTATTTGTTTGTTTGTTTGTACAATGCATTGAAAACACAATTTAAAAAATAACAATAAAATTATTTAATAATAATATAATAATTGTATTTAAAAAAAAAAATTATTAACTAAATGTCTATTAATATATGATAAACAAAACAAGTTTTATATATTAAATAAATTAATTCAATTAAAAACTAATTATTATTAACTTATTATCTGTTTGTTTGTTAATCTGTAATAAAAAGGCGGGACTTGTATTGTGTTTATTGTGTGAAATACACTGTTATTATTGTTTTTTGTTGTAAATATAAACACAGTTTTCTTGATTGTTGTCTTTAAACCGTTTTTTTTGTGGATCAGTTCAATTGACAACAACAACAACAGTGGTCATTGTCATCAAGTGTCACCCAATTGTGTATAAACCACATATATATATATACAGATCACTCAATGATATCCAAGACAAACGCGTGTTGACTAACCCGTGCGCACACACACAACACGCGCGCAACCGACCTGTCGATGGGATAATAATAATAATAATGATATCATTAGACCACTAGTGGTAAACAGTTTCATCAGTGTCTTTGTCGAGTAGTTTTTTGTTTGTTTGTATTGTTGGATGTATTGGATGTATCAATCAATTAAGCCATTGATTGATTGATTGGTTTATTAATTGATTGTTTGATGTTTGGCTTCTTCAGGAATGCTGTAAATGTCTTTAAAAGCAATGATAATAACAATATGAATGTATTGTTTTTGTTTTTTGTTTGGTTTAATTATATATCATTTAATTGATGTCTTTATTATCTTTAGTTAAGTGCCATCAATAAGAAGAATAACAACAACAACAACAACAACACCAACAACAGTAAGACTATGTCTCAGACCAGCGAAGAGACGTCTATTAACGGCACCGGCGGTGGCGGTGACGACACTATTGATGGCTCCATCGATGTCGATGACAACTCATCGACGAAGACTAGCGGCGGCGGCGGTGGACTTAACAATGATTTACTGAACAACAGTCCGGATAATGATAGCAAATATTTATCGGATGATAATATTGATGAAGATATGGACACTACTGGCGATAGTCCGACAGCAACGACGACGACGACAGCAACAATAACAACAACAACACGTGTGACTACACGTAACTCTAGCCGACGGACGACTACGGGTGCCAATTGTGAGGACATTAGCGACTTTAACAATACAAATGGTCGACCACCGTCAACGGCGGCGGTAAATAAAAGAAAGAAAAAGTCGGCAAACAGTCAACAAACGGCTAACCAAATGAACGGTTTGTCGGGTAGTAGTAGTAGTAGTAGTAATAATAATAGTAAACAAAAACCGGACAAAAGTGGTACCAAAAATAAGATGCGCTTACAATACAAGTTTTCCTATTGGCTTCGGGAGGATCATCGGAGTCCTATATTCGGTGTCCAATTTAATCAACATATGCCTGATGGTCAAAATTATTTTGCAACTGTCGGCAGCAATCGGGTCTCAGTTTACGAATGTATGTGCGACGGAAGTATTAGGTTAGTCCAGTGTTACGCCGACACTGATACCGACGAAAGCTTATATACCTGTGCCTGGAGTTACGATGATATGACCGGCTATCCGCTGTTGGCAGTGGCCGGCAGTCGCGGTATTATCCGAATAATTAGTAACGCATCCCAACAGTGCATCAAACACTACATCGGACACGGTATGTGTGGACACTATTAATTTGATTTGTTTATTAATTTTTAATTTTACTGAACTATTGTCTAATTGCTACCATAATTTCTTACCACCCACCTCCCCCCACCCCCTGCTGTCTCAATAGGTAACGCTATTAACGATCTCAAAGTACATCCAACGGATCCCAATCTGCTGTTATCGGTCAGCAAAGACCATACGCTGCGTTTGTGGAACATAAAGACCGATCAGTGTATAGCCATTTTTGGCGGCGTCGAAGGTCATCGGGACGAAGTATTGTCTGCCGATTTTCATTTGCGTGGCCACAAGATTATCAGCTGCGGAATGGATCATTCGCTGAAGATCTGGTCGATGGACACCGAAGATATACAGCAAACAATTAAGGAATCGTATACGTATAACGGCTCGAAAACTAATAAACCGTTTGAAACTATACGTAATAATTTTCCATTGTTTACCACTCGGGATATTCATCGCAATTATGTGGACTGTGTCCGCTGGTTCGGTAATTTTGTATTATCTAAGTCGTGCGAAAATGCTATTGTTTGCTGGAAACCGGGCAAACTTGAGGACGAACAGGACATTGGTTTACCGAAAACCTATTCAAGTGATTCTTCAACTTCGACACTAATTCATAAGTTTGAGTACAAAGAGTGTGATATTTGGTTTATGCGATTTTCGATGGACAGCCAACAAAAGATACTGGCTCTGGGCAACCAAAATGGTAGAGTTAATGTGTGGGACGTGGATGTCGACGATCCCTTTGTGCCCAGGTATGTGTGTGTGTGTGTTTGTGTATATGCGTGTATTAAGCATCGGTATGTGGTGTGTGTGTTGTGTTTTTTATGTATGCATACCATTAGCTAAGATATACATAAGCATTAACTCATATATTCTTGTTTTATATACAGTATATATATGTGTATATAATTATTATTGTTTTACTAGTTTTTTATTCAAACCAAAAATACAAACCCTATTTCTCTCTCTCTCTCTCTCWCWCACACACACACACACCTCTCCCGCTCTCTCCCTAAGCTTTAATGTATTACTAATTGAGAAAATAATTTGAATTTTATATTATTTATTATTTATATTTTTTTATTTGTTTTTTTTGTTTGCAAACAAAAATGTTTTGATATTTTTAGAGTGAAAACAAAATAGTCATTAATTTCCTAACTTTTAATGTTGAAGACATTTAACATAAAATTCTCATTACTTGTGTGTGTGTGTGTGTTGTCTGATATAATTATCTTTTAATTTTTTATAAAAATATATTAATAAATAGTCAAATTTATAACTCATTTATTCATTAAATTAGTTAATTTATATTTAGTTTAATATATATATAATGATATCTTTTTAAACTATATGTTTAAGTTATACAATTGATAATATGTGTGTGTGTGTGTGTGTGTGTGTGTGTATCGGTAATACATTATATTGGTGTCTAAATTATATAGCTATTGAAATATATTTATAAATATAATCGGATTGATTGATACACTATTTTTTCTCAATTATTTTCTATACATAAATATAATATATTATTTTTGTTTGTTTCTATACCTCCCAATGATATCTTTATATATAAATTTAAAGGTGTATCCAATTAACTCATCCAAAGTGCACGACAGCCATACGCCAGACCTGTCTGAATAGCGACGGCTCTATATTGTTATGCGTTTGCGATGATAGTACTGTCTGGCGCTGGGATATTAGCGGCACTGGCGGCCAGTCATCCACATCATCATCATCATCAACAACAACAACTAGTACTACTACTGCTACTACTACCATGACCACCAACTGTACAACCACTAGTAGTACATCCACACCCACCATCCCCACTACCAGCAGCAGCAGCAGCACGGGTACTATCATCACGGGTAATGCCAGCATAGCTGAACAGTTGACTTTTGACGAGCCATCATCGTAACGCATACCTAAACCGTAACCATTCATAAGTTTCATGTATATGTATAAAAAGGATAGGGATTACGAGTTTTTTTTAATAATTTAAATAAAAATAATAATTAATTACAACCAATCAATCAATTGGCTGATTATTAAAAGAAAATTTATGACATTTTTATTATTGTTATTAATCAATAATAAAATCATTTTTTATATTTATATATATATATTGTAGATTATTATCAATGATTATTCGTGATTTTAATAAGATTTTTTTGTCTGATAATTTATTTTGATAAAACTTATGTAGTTTTAAAACAAAAAATTTTAATACAAAATAAAAATTTGATTTTTTCCTCAAATTATTAGATAATATATTATTTTTTTTATATTGTTGTTGTTGTTGTTTTATTATGAATTTAATATATTTATTTTAAGTTATTTTTTTATTTCTAGCAAAAAAAATAATTAATAATTAATTTGAATGTCACTAACGTTTATTTGAGTCTAAATTTATATATATATATATTTTTTAAATAACTCAAATTTCATATGACTTAATAAGCTATAAAATAATCAATGTTTTATTTATGAGCGACAAAACTAAACGAAAATATTTTTTAAAAATAAATAAAAATAATTTATTTTTTTTTGTTGAAACATTTGAATATATATTTAAATTTTTTACGATGTTTTTTCCTAAACGACACAACAATTATTGATATTATGATATAATAATAATATAAATGATTAATATATTTTTGATTTATTTATTATTACACAAAACAACATTGACAATTGACATTTATATATTGAATATATGATATGATTATTATTTATTAGTAGTAGTATTTTATTTAATAAATATGCATTAATTTGTTTTCTTAGTTTATTAAAACAAAAAATTATTAACCATTTTTTTAATATATATTTATTTATGTTAAGTGTGCACAACATTTATCTACTTTTTTTAAAAAAAATATGTATTTTTAAAATAATAATAATATCACATATTTTTATTTAAAAAAAAAACTATCGTCACCAATGAAATATTATTGAAAGGTTTTTCAACATATATAGACTAAATTTTATTTTAAAAAAAATAAATATATATAAAATAGTAGTAATAATATAAAAATTAATTTTTATTTTTATTATCAATAGGAATGTGCACTAGTCATCATTTATTTATTTTTTTCACTCAAAAAAAATTTATTTAAAATATTTGGTGAATGCCTAATAAAAATTTATTATTCATAATAATAAAAAATATATTATTAAATTATTTTATTTTTTTGTTTGTTTGTTTGATGTTTACATAAAATATTTGTTATTTTTTTTGGAAAATTATTAATTTTCCATATATATATATATATTTAATACAATATGTATTTAGTTAAACTAATTTATTTATTATGAGTACTATACACTAGTTTAATGTACATTAAAAAAAAAAATGTTTATTACAAATTGCATAACTTTTACTATGTGTGTGTGTGTGTGTGTGCTTAATATTTTCATACATTATCCCATATATTATTATTATTATTTTGTACATAAAATATTTGAAATAAATACAGTATTAATAATATGGTACTGTACACATAGCAAACAAATAAAAATATTTTTAAAAATATACATTTTGTTGTTGTAGTAGTAGTAGTAATAGTATTAATAGTACATAATCTAATCGCTTTTTATTAATGCTATTTAAATAGCAATTTAAATAGTTTTTGGAAACAAACAAATACCAAAAATTCCTAACCATTTTGTATTAAAAAAAATATTTGTTGAATATTTTTTTTATCAATAAATTGTTTTGAAAAAATACAAATTTTTGTCTCAATAGTTTTTAAAAATATTTATATACACAGTACTGTACAATATATACTGTAATATAGAGAAAGTATATTTATAAATATTGAAAATATTTTATGTGTCCCTCAACTTGTAAATTTTAATAAAATAAAATTTATATTATAATCATCATTATTATTAATTTTAAAATAAATGTTGTATAAAAATAGATAATGACAACTAAATAACTGTAGGTTTTATATATATTGTATATATATATATATCTATAGATTGCAAATATGTGTGTAAATTATACTTTGTTTGTATCTCATAAAACTATAAAACTATAGGAGTATTAACTTTAATATCAATGTACAGTATATTATTTGGTTACATAAATTAATTAGTGATTTATGGTATAATTATTAATTATGTGTAATTTTTTATTGAGATATAATTATGATATATTGCAATTATTACAATCTAAAATATTTATTATATGATATAAATTATATACTGTAAATATATATATATGATATATTTATAAATTTAGTTATCTACACTGTATATACTGTATAAATTAACAATAACGATTAATACACTATAAATATTTTAGTGTTAATATATATTATAAATTAAATAATTACAGTATATATATATATTGTGTCAAAATATCAATTAAACGTTTATAAAGAGAGGTTAACTGAATGTGTATTTATTTCAAACATTTATTTCATATATATTTTTAAATAAATAAATTTTTATCTCCCAAATAGAAATACTTGAATTAAAAGTATTAAATGATAGGAAAAAAATTATTTGAAAAAAGTTTTATCATATAAATTATATATACAGTAGAGTACAGTTTATACAAATATGTGTTGTTAACTGATTAGCAAATATTTCTCTCTCTCTCTCTCTCTCTCTCTCTCTCTCTCTCTCTCTCTCACTCTCTATTAATTATTCACTCACTCGCATATAAACCAATTATTGATAAAAGCAATTATTTCAAAAGCATATATAAATATAATGACATTATCAGAGAGCAAATAAAATATATTTAAAAAAATGCATTATCACTATAGACACACACTAATGCATAAGTAGATAATTAAATACTAATTATGTTTTATTGCATAACACATTGTGTGTGTGTGTGTGTGTGAGAGAGAGAGAGAGAGAGAGAGAGAGAGAGAGAGAGAGAGAGAGAGAAATATGATAATTGCAAACAATTGCAATCATAGCACACAAGTATTTTTTTATTTAATATATATTTAATATATATTGATTATAAAATTTTTTTTATTATATTTTATTAGTAATTGTATGAATAAATTCCTTGACTGGAAATAATCATTGGGTAAATAATTTTATTTTCAAAACAATTTTTTCCGATTGTATTGTTTAGCAATTTTTGTTGTTGTATGTGTGGTAGGGTTGTTGTTGTTGTATATACCGGTATATAATATACTATATACCATATATATATATATTGTATATATATTGTAATAATTTCAATACAATTGTAAATAATTTATTATCTTAAGGAATACTAGTAGTAGTAGTAGTAGTGAATAATCAGTTCATTATATTGTTTCCCGTCATTTACTTGTATGACTACACATACATACCGTACACACACACACACACACACACACACACACACACACACACACACACACACACACACACACACACACACACACATAGAYACATACACACACACAATGTGTATTTATAAATAGTTTTTGATTAATCATTAATATGTTTATTGAATGCAATGAGATTTTACCCTTAATTTTATCGGCTTTTTTCAACAAACAAAACAAAAAAAATACTCAACAACTGAAACTATTGAAAGAAAATAACTTCACATATAATTAATGGTGTTTTTCATCTCTTATATATTATGCTGTTTTGTTGTTATCTCTCTCTCTCTCTCTCTCTCTCTCCAACTCTCTCAATGTGTTTTTTTTGTCTTTTGTTTGCAAATAAAAACATTATATACATATATATATTTGAGTTTTTATTATTAGTGTAAATAAATGTGAAATAAATAACTAGACAAACATCAAAAAAACATAAAAAATATTAGTCAAAAAAATAATAATAATAAATGCTTAAAATAGTTGTCTTGTGATTCATATGCTCTCTCTCTCTCTCTCTCTCTCTCATCAAAAATGCAATGCATTTATAAATTTAACTCTTTATATACTGTTTTTATTTTCCTTAAATATAATTAAATTGCAAATTGCAATACAAACACAATATTGTTGTATATGTGAATGTTGTTGTGTACTGTATATGTATGTGAATGCAATTTATTTGGGCATATATTGCAAAACAGAAAATTAAATAATAATAATAATAAAAATGATAGAAAAAATGGGAAAAACTTTTATTTTTTTTTTTTTTTTTGGTTTTCTTTAATCAAAATAAATCTTTTCGTTGAAATTTTTTTTCACCAAAAATAGCAAACATTTCATATATTATACTGTGTGTGTGTTGTGCTGTCTCATTGCATGTGATCTCATCGCTTACATACCATTCCCCTCGCCTAACATACAGTTGTGCCCACACTTTTCTCTCTCTTTCTCTCTCTCTCTCTCTCTCCCTTTCCATACTATGATGACTAGAGAGAGAGAGAGAGAGAGAGAGAGAGAGAGAGAGAGAGAGAGAGAGAGAGAGAGAAGTCAAAGAAACTCATAATAAACTAATTTAAGACACATTCCTGAGTGTACACACAATGACAGTCATAGAGTATATGACTTTTATAATATATTTTGCTCTTTTGTATGACAAGACAGAGAGAGAGAGAGAGAGAGAGAGAGAGAGAGAGAGAGAGAGAGAGAGAGAGAGAGAGAGAGAGAGAGAGAGAGAGAGAGAGAGAGATAGTTGAAAACTAGTTGAATGATTAACTATTATATGTTGAAAGTCCAGTGAGAGAAAAATATAATATCATTTTAATTTGTTATTTTTGAATCAGAAATCTCCGACACATAAGCAAAATGTCAAACATTTTTTGTAATTTTAAGAAAATAAAGTCTATTAAATTCATTCTCGATATCTATGGATAATCATAATATAATATAACTTTATATACAAATTTTTTTAAAAAAATATTATTATAATAATAGATATAAAACACACACACACACACCGACATACTATATATATATATGATAAATACCGGTAATACATGTATTATTAATAACTAAAAATATCATTAGTATTATCATTATTAATATTATTATTTTATTTTTATATTATTTAATATAAAAGTTTTAAAAGAGTTTATGTAATGMATAAAAAATGATAATTACATTATTGGCTTATCTATCATTCACTTATTTCAAATGAATTATATTATTTTATTTTGTTGTTATGTTTTTATTTTATTTTATTTATTTATGATTTTGTTAGACTAGTTTTTTCCCCTTATCTCTTAGCGGATGTATATTAGGAAAATAAAGTGATTTTGAAATAGCTATGTATTGACTGTCTATWTATAGTTGTTGTTGTTKTTATATACTTTCAATTAATAAGTTAGTGAAATATTTTTGCATATATACAACAACAATAACAACAATCATAATAATAATATCAAGAAAAATAAATAATAAAATGATATTAATTTATCTGCACTTTTATTTCTATAGTATATTCTGTAGATTATATATATATATATATATATATATATATATATATATATATAGAGAGAGAGAGAGAGAGAGAGAATATAATCTATATTTTCAAAAAAATAATTACATAAAAAAATTCAAAGTGTTTTTAATATAGCTATGTATGATATCTCTCATTCATTATCACAGTTTGAGTATACACTGTATATATACTATACAACCACTTATCACATCATTTAATGGTTTTATTTTTATATATATATATATTGAAGTTTGTTGAAAATATTTATATATATACAGTATATATATATACCGTATATGATATACACTCTATAACTAGATATATTCAAAACTAGATATTATTAGTATTTAAATTATCGTATAGTGATTGTGATGAGATACTGTGTGTATATATATATAAATATTTTAGTGTTGTTGTTGTTGTTGATGATGACTAACTGACTATTTCAGGCATTTAATGGTGTATTAAAAAAAATAATATTGTATCTATCATACAATACAGTAATGGTATATACAGTATATATTGTATATAATACATTACAATAGGTTTTTTTAGAGGACAAGGAATGTTATATCTGAATGTCAGTCCCACTAGTTTTGTGTGTATATGTATTAGGTGTAGGTTCCCATATAAATAATATATAATACAATATATATTGTATAAGTTAGAGAGAGAGAGAAAAAAAAATTGTATTTAAATTTATAAATAATAGCCGTGAAATAGTTTGCAAATTTGCACACAATTTAATATAAATATAATACAGTATATATAAGTTTAAATATGATATATGCAATATAACTAATTTAGATTTAGAGTTATAAATATTTTATAGTTGTATAAATAGATATCATATATGCTAATTAGATAATCATTTTTTAAAAATAAAACAACTAAATTTAAATTTGCAAACAAATAAAAAAATTATTTTGAAAACATTTTAAATAATTAGAAAAAATAGCTAAAACAACAACAAAAAATTAAAATAAAACAAAAATATATTGCACGCTATTTTACTTAACAAAAAAAACGTCTCATTGACTTTTAATTACATGACATAAAACATATACAGTATATATATATAGTGAAAAATATTGTTGTAATTGCAAATTATTATTAAAAATAATAATTTTTGAAAAATTATTAATAAATACTATATATATAAATATAAAATAAAAAATTTTGTTACAAACACACACAACAAAATTGTTGTGTGTGTCAAAAAATTTTTTTTTGTACGGATAATTACAATTTATTATTTTGTTGTTGCTAATTTTAAAAAATACAATAATAATAATAACTGCTAGATAATGTATAGATAATAACTACACTAACTATTTAATAATTGATTGAATAATTGAATGAATGTAATGGTAATTTAGTTTATTATTATTATTATTATTAAATATATCTCGTTTAGTGTGTGTGTGTGTGTGTGTGTGTTGTTTTAACGCATAATTTAAGCTCCCAATTGGCATAAATTTAATAACTTATTATATATATATATATAGATAATATACTATATTATTGTATTATTTGGCAACAAAATATTATATTTTAGAAACAATTAGACTGATAGGGGGGTCGTATAAATTGAATTGCATTTTTTGTTGTGTGTGTTTTGTTTTGTGTTTTTGTGTTTGAATCAAATATATATATATACATTAGATAATGTATATATTGATGATTTAGAAATTGATTGAATTATAATCATTACCTTTGTGTGTCATTATTCATAGATAATTGCCATTTATTGCCTCAAAAAATATATAAATGACAACAATTTTTTCTGCTGCCTAACTATTATTATTATTATAAGTTTTATTATTATTATTATTATTATTATTAGTTTCTCTATAGGTTTTTATAATCTATTATATACTTTATTGTAGTGTAAAATATCTAAACATACCATCGATTGAATATATATATATATATATATATTGAATATATACATATATATACCTGTATATATTGTCGCTATTATTTGCATCAATTGATTAATAACGCTCCACTTTATAAAATTGGTTAATTTCATGCATACCTACCGGAGCCCTGGTTGACTATTGCCTGGAAACATTTTTTTTAGTAGTATTTTGTTGTTGTTGTTATTTTAGTTTTTTTAGTTGTTGTTGTATTAAATAACTAACTTATAAAGTGTATATACTGTATAAACTAATTTTTAATTTGTTTGCTAGATCTCTCTCTCTCTATCTATCTATCTATCTATCTCTCATTCACTCATATTATATGACTGTATATTCAATATAAATAATACTTATAATATTATTTCATAAATAATAATAATAAAAAATTATTTTGACTCTTTCCTAGTTATACACATAATATATATATATATATATTGTAAATACTTTATATTATATATTTATATACAGTATTTTATGTGACATAAAAGATAGACTTATTATTATTATTATTATTGTGTAATCATTGGACCAATAATCCCATAGCGCTGAGGAATTTGCACTCTATATTAGTAAAAAAAATATTATTATTATTATTTATAATACAAACTTATAATATTAGATATATATATATATATATATATATATATATTTACAACAACAAAAAAATAAAATAATTATAGAGTTATTTATGTAACCAAATATACGTTTATTTATTTTTTTTGAAAGAGTTGGTTGTCTTTCCTCACTTACCCCCTCAATAAAAATAAATAAAATAAAAAATTTTTGTTTTAATTTTAATATTTTAAGTTATGTGTCGCTCGTAAAAAAATGTTATACATTTTGAGTATATACAGTATATTGATATATGAAAATGTATTTTATTTTTTTGATTTTGTAAAACAATTTTTTTTTTAAATAAAAAATCACTCATTGACGTAAATAAACTTATTATAAAATAAAATTTAAAAAATTTTATGAGGCAATTGAATAAATAATTTTTTTGGATTCACTTTCTAATTAAACAATATTTTAAACAATAATAACATTTTTTTCTGGTTTATCCTATTATTAAATTATTTATATATATATAAAAAACAGTAAATATGGGTTTCGCAAGTAAAATACTGTATTATAATTGTTTAACACAATTAAATTAATTTATTTATAAAAAAAACAGTGTCAACAATGTTAAGCTCTAAATTATTTTAAATACTGTACTTATTATTATTATTATTATTATTATTATTACTACACATTATATATTATATGATAAAAAATACTATTAAAACAATTACATAACTATTCAGCCATTTGGTGTGTTACGCAATGTCACGAAACATTAAAAATAATCCCCTTTTTAAGCAAATGTTTTAGTTATTAGAGAGAGAGAGAGAGAGAGAGAGAGAGAGAGAGAGAGAGAGAGAGAGAGAGAGAGAGAGCAAAACATAGTTTTGTTTTTGATATATAAATATAGTCTGATCTGAATTCCTAACACTGAATGCATATCTTAAATAACTTAATATATTTTCTTTGCTTAGAGAGAGAGAGAGAGAGAGAGAGAGAGAGAGAGAGAGAGAGAGTAATATTTTTATACACATATTTTAATTTGCAAAATACTATTAATTAAACTCAACTAAAATTTTTGTTTTAATGCAATCTGTCTGTTAATCTCTCTCTCTCTCTCTCTCTCTCTCTCTCTCTCTCTCTCTCTCTTACTCACTCACTAGTAATTTAACCGACAATATATAAAAAAAACATAAAAGGGAAAAAAGATAAAAATGCATATTATTATGAAAAAATAATAAAACAAAAATGTGAAAATAGTTTTTCACTTTTTCTTTTAATCTCTTATTTTCACTATACGTTTCCCATATTTGGGACGAAAATATTTTTCCACTGATATAATAACTATGTTTACTCTGTGTGTATGTATGTGTGTGTATGTGTGTGAATGTATGTGTGTGTATGTGTATGTATGTATGTATGTGTGTGTGTGTGTGTGTGTGTGTTTGTGTGTGTAGAAAATAAGAAAATATTGTATTTAATTAACCAGTAATACAGTATATATATATATATATATATATATATATATATATATATATATATATATATATATATATATATCGGTGTCATTGATTGTTGTTATATACTGTATGTATGTGTGGTTAGCATTGATTTTTGTCAGTCAATTACTCTCTTTAAAAAAAAGTTGATTCCCATAATGAATAATATTACGATAGTTTTTTTTAGTTATTTATTATTATTATTATTATTATTATAAATATCCACGTAAATTATCTAGCTAAATTTAAATGTACAAAAAATAAATTTATTTATACAATCAGATATTGAAAATATTATAATTTATATATTTAWAAAAAAAACTATTTATCAAATAAAATGGGAATATATATATTTTTCGCACATATTTAGTTCACACAAATACAGCGAAAAAAATCCTACAAATCTATCTAAATTTATTTAATTTTTTAATTAAAAATAAAACAATTTTACTGGCAATTATAAAAAATTAAAAAACCAAATTTGCAATTATTATTTTAAAAATTATAATTTTTTTTTTAATTTTTGCATAAACATATATTTATTACAATGTTATTCTCTAATGTGAATATATTACTTAATTTTCAATAATATACATTATATAGATTATGCAGCAATATATATATATATATATATAGCAATTAATCGTAATCCCCCTTCCACACCCAACCCCCCCCCTAACTAACAAACAGGTCTGTTATATATTTAGCAAAAAAATAAATAAATAAATAAATAAAATAGTTTTGCCCACAAAAATATTTTGGCGCATCTGTTGAATAATTAGCTCACAACTGAACAAAAATATATAACTAAATACAGAGATTTCCTGATTATATGTTGTGATTACTACTACTACTACTACTCTAGTATTTACCAAACATTTTGTTAAGAGAGAGAGAGAGAGACAAAAATCTTTTTTTTTGTTGCTTTTTGCTATATATATATATATATATACTGAATATATTGATATAAATATTGCATTACTATTGATACTAATCGACCAAATGTTAGCTGTTTTTAGTGTGTCTTGCAGAAGTAGGAGGGGGCACACCTACCCATCCCATTTTACCCCCTTTAGTAGTTATAGTTAGTTAGGGTACTCTCTCTCTCTCTCTCTCTCTCTCTCTCTCTCTCTCTCTAACTATAGTAACAAAAAAAATTGTGTGAGAGAGAGGATATCTAAAAAAATTTTTATTTATTATATTCACAAAAAAATATTTATTTTTTTGTGCA
This sequence comes from Oppia nitens, assembly GCF_028296485.1. Classification (NCBI taxonomy): domain Eukaryota; kingdom Metazoa; phylum Arthropoda; class Arachnida; order Sarcoptiformes; family Oppiidae; genus Oppia; species Oppia nitens. Next base: position 244,506 of record NW_026533243.1, read on the forward strand.
AATCATCAGAAAAATAAAATTACACTGTAATGAACGGTATGAACCCATTAACGGGAGGCACCGTTTGGCTAGCATCATGGGGTGGCCGGCCATTGTCCCTTAGCACTACACTAGGAAATTATTGGGAGGAATCAGTCACACACACACACATACACACACTTATCTCAGACACACCACCACTTTATTAAGTGATAGCGCCGGCATGTGGTTCTATGTTTTTGCGCGCGGGCTATGTGTGTGGACACACACACACACACACACACACACATACTTTGCAACTAAACTGGAAATTGTTAGATTAGACGACGATGTGACCCTCCAAATACCACTGGACTCTCTCTCTCTCTCTCTACACACACACACACACACACACCAATGGCCCGTGCCTTTAGCCAGGCTATGAATTCCCAATGCGCTTATTAAATGTGTGTTTGTGTGGTGTTCCTCATAAAAATAATATACATATGCCCAATGCGCTGCTGACCGGTCTATACTATCCTATCCTATCTCTCGCTGCTCTCTCTCTCTCTCTCTCTCTTGGCTCGTGCGAGGAGAGCACACATAGCCTAAGGCAAGGACGACATATGGCCTACCAATACAATGCCTATCGTCGATAGTGAGAGAGAGAGAGAGGAATGTGTAGAACAACCAGTGAAAAAAATATGCCAAATGTTATGAGAAAATGCCAGTAATTTTCTGCTGTAAATGTGTGTGTCTGTGTGTATTTGCAAAAACGGCCTCCAAAAATTTTTGCTAACTGAGCGCTGAATGCAAAAATACCAAATATATGCGATCTATCTCTCCCGCGAAAAATAATTTTTCCCAAATATCATATAAATATTATAGACGACAGCCTTCACATAAACATATTAACCAAACTATTACTACTACTACTACTACTACTACTACACAGTATTTGAAGTTATAAGTTATAACAACACATATCTAAAATATACATCACTTGAATATAAATTTCAAAAACCCTAACATAAGGACCAACGGTTTATATCTAATAATAAATATTTTTTTATAAGTAATAGCTCTCTCTCTCTCTCTCTCTCTCTCATGATGTGAAAAAATGAGAGAAAATTATTCAAAATATTTGACTCCAAAATATCTGCTCTTATTTCTCTCATCCCAAACCTCTCTCTCTCTCTCTCTCTCTCTCTCTCTCTCTCTCTCTCTCTCTCTCTGACTCTTAGCTCTCCAAAAAAAACCATTGAATACAGAGCAAAAAAAACTTAGCGATAATCTCGATGAGGAATGGCATACTTGAGCTGAGCCAACACAACTCTCAACTGTCTATTCCAAAATAATAATAATAAAATTCAAAAGGACTGGGAGTTAGAAAATAAGAGAAAAAAATCGGTTGAAAAATATGTGTTGGAATTTCATATATACTGTATTATTATTATTATATAAAACTATTTTTTTAAATGTTTTTCTGATGCCTTTAACATTGAAAAGTGAAATCTCTGTCCCCTTTTATTTTATTTTTTTTCTCTCTCTCTCTCTTTATCTCATGAGAGCACATGTATGCTATATAGCGCTTATGTATGTATGTGTAGAGACAGTAAAATATGATCGGAATGTTATAATGTTATGCGCGTTTATTGTGTGATACAGTATCACTGATACTACCAGTGCCTCCCATCCCATCACTAAAAGTTTTGGTTTATACTGTATATACAAAAATATATACACATATATATAATATTGCAATTCATCTCTCTCTCTCTCTCTCTCTCTCTCTCTCTCTCTCTCTCTCTCTCTCTCTCTCTCTCTCTCTCTCTCGATTACTCATGAAATCAATTTAAAACTTATACTAAATATATTTTTTATATGAGAGAAAATTTTGTATTGTTGTCTCTCTCTCTTATACATACAGACACACACACACACACACATTAACTGTTTGCTGAGGTATGTGATGGTATTGAGGAATGTGGGATCGTGTATATATATATGTGTGTGTATGTGTTGGCCGGGCAACCCCGGGCCAGCCCTACATTTAGCAATCCCAGAGAGAGAGAGAGAGAGAAAGAGAGAGAGAGAGAAAGAGAGAGAGAGAGAGAGATCTGTTGCAGTCATCGCAACCCGTATGTGCCTATCTATCCATCCATCCGATCCTCCGGATTATTTGGTTATGGTATGTGCCAGCTGTTCATATTTTGTAACACAAGATCACTGGCATCACATCACACACACACACAGCACTGGTATACATACCACATACATACCAATCCATAGGCGCATCATTAATGCCCACTTTATCAATGAGGAGAGAGAAAGAGAGAGAGAAAAACGTGTTATTATTTATTGCAATTTTATAATACATAATAATAATAATATCGTATCTCATTATCTACTGTATTATTATTATTATGTATATTGAAGCACACATATGCCAATCTCTATGCATATTTTTTTGTGTAATTGGTATGAATTCCATAACATACATAAGCATTTCAATGTTAATTATGTATTGTTATTATTATTATTTGTTACCCCCTAAACAACAGTCTAATTCAATTACAATTACTTTTGGTTTAAACATAATAATAATATTATTGCAAACCAACAAATAAAATAATAATTTGCATCCAATGTGCATTTAAACATATATATATATGATATAAATAAATATTTTTTTATATGAATAGCAATTAATTTAATTAATGTATTTTTATTATCATTATTTATTTATAAATAAATTATTCACATACATAAAACATTTCATTATATGATATAAAATTTATATTTATTTTTTTTTTTAATTTTATACATACCGTACACACATATAGAAACTATACAGTATGTTTAAAAAAAAAAACTATACTATCAATAAATCTAATTATGTGTAATTCACATCAGAAACTAAAAAAAAAAACAACAACAAAAAAATTATAATATATTTTTCAAATGACTTTTCCTTAAAATGAGATTTCTTTTTTTATTGTTGTTGTCGTTGTTTGGAAATAAAAGAGTAATRAATAAAAAAATTCAATTGCATTTTAATGATACTTTTAATTTAACACTAAAAATCTCCATTAAAAATATTTATTTCATTTCTCTCTCTCTCTCTCTCCCCACTAATATAATACCCTATCTATTGCTAAATGTTTRTAAAGGATTTTATTTATTATCAGATTTTATTGTTGTTGTTGTGGTGGTGTTTATCGTCAATTAAAAACATTATCATTTCTATTTGAATTTAATAATATTAAACAAAACCAAACCAAACAAAACAAAAAAATTATTATTATTTTTTTTTTATTGCTGTTGGCTATCATTTGTGACACTTTTAATATCATCAAACTTTTTGTTTGCTATTATTATTATTATTTTTATTCTCTACGGGTAATGACGGTTGACTTCGGTCAGTCTCATTGGCACCGGTAGTCTCTGCATAATTGGTGGTAGCCTTATGGGTGRTATTAGACGTACCACCACTGCTACTACTACTACTGTCACCAGTAATTTGTTCGGCTATCGTATCAGCGTTTTTTGGTTTCAAATAGTTGACAATATCTTTCAAATGATTTTTGGTTAAACCTAATACTTTGCTGGACTCTATCTCGGGATCGGCATCTTTGTCCACCCGATAGAACGGTTTGAAATAGTTGAGGACATCAGTGACGTCCTGCTGGCGTAGCCGATGCTGTGCGGCAATGGTGGCCGCGTCGTACTGATCCGGATATTTGCTATGTTTGCCGATAAAATCAAGCGACCGAATCAAACTGATTCGGCCGACGGGCACCACATCGGGTTCGACATAAGCGTGAATCGGTATTTCGGTTCCGTCTCTCGACTGCGGCAGTCGTGATCGGACCCGGTCTTTGATTTCGTTTATTTCGCGCAACTCATCGTCGCTAAGCTGGTGTTCAGTGCTGACCACTTTGAAYGTYGACATCCGATTCAATAGATCATTACTTTTGTCGTGCAATCGTTTTACTTCGGGATTACCTGATCGTCGGGTGTAAAAATAAGAGACCAGATGTTAATTATAATTATAATAACAGAAAAAACGATCGGTAATTATGTYGTATKTAACGGACATACTTGTGGCCAACGTTCGGAACAGTTCGGCAGTGCCATCGTGACGCGGCGCMACTTTCGGTATCTCCCGTTGCCGTTCAATSGCCCGTTCGGCCCGATTGTCGACATTCCATCGTTGGACAGGCCGTCTAACAAAATAGCCGTACAATCGTTTAGCTCCGGCGCCCATCAGCTGATAGATACGGTCGATGTCCATGACTTCTCTCTCTCTCTCTGAAAACTGTCTCTCAAATGTCTTATCTGTGGTCACATAAACATCGGTCACTACACTGGTCTGTCACTCAACAATACATGTGTGATTGAAAACAACAACACGTGTTATATTAGTCAATGTTATTGTTTGTTTGTTTTATACACTAATAATAATATCGTATTATAGAGTTTACATTGAATGCAATGTTAGATAACAATACTAAATGTAATAATAATAATAAATGTTAGACATTGTTGTTGTTTGTGTTTKTTGGTTGTCAATAGCAACATAAAACCTAATTGGAATGTGTGTGTGTGTGTGTGAGTCCTAGCAATGCGTACATACTATACATACACACACACACACACACACACACACACACACACACACACACACACAYACATACATACACACACACACACACACACACACACACACACACACACACACACACACACATACATACATACACACACACACACATACATACACACACACACACACATACACACACACATACACACACACACACACACACACACACACACACAYAYACACACATACACACACACACATCAATGCATTCCAATGTGTGGCACGCATGCGCTGTATAACTATAYAGTTTAATACCAGTTTATTTTCTATACTATGGCTCTCTCTCTCTCTCTCTCTCTCTCTCTCTCTCTATACGATCAGTGCTATTGGCAATACATACAGTGTATACTACATGTTAGTTATCGTTTACTCTGTATATATACTGTATATATATATATATTTCCCATAGCATTGACTGTAGTATTGGAGTGAAAAAAAATAACATAAAATAAAATAAAAATGCATTTTTTTTAAACAGCAATGCATTCATTGTTGAGTAGATTAATAAACACTGTGTGTGTGTAGAGTATAGAGAGTATAGAGTGTATTACATAGACTATACATACAACGCGTTTATATATATACATAGCATATAAGCATTAGTTTATAACCAGAGAGAGAGAGCACTGGTATGCTGTTTGTGTTGTGATGTTAGAGAGCACAGCCTAAAAAGCTAACTACACTGTGACACCACTACACTTCCATACATACATACATACATACTATGTATTATTATTATTATTATTATATTATTATACACACGACTCTCTGGCGTAACATGTAATGAGCAAAATGGCGTCGGCTCGGGCCGCCCGCGAAAAGGCATTACACGAAATACGGATCAGTTTACAGCCGTTTGCCGCCACCACCACAACCACCGCTGCCGCCGCCACCACCACAGCACCCGTACCCGACATCAGCATCAGCAACAATAACAACAGCGGCAGCAATGGACGTCCGCATTCGTCGGCTAGCAGTACTACGTCGGACACATCATCATCGCCGGGACAGACAAGTGGTATCGGTTCAAGTGTCAGCTCAAACAATGATAATAAAGTTAGTGTTAGTGTTGTTGTTGTKGTGGTTATGTGTCTACCGTTTCTCTCTATCTCCCGATTCCTCTCTATCTCTCTCTCTCTCTCTCTCACTCAACCTTTCTATCTATAGCTGTCTCCCGATATTTAGGCCAACCTTTTGATGTTTATGTGTGTAATAGCCATGGATTTTGGTGTTGTTGTGTCCAAATTACTTGAAACTGATTGACTGCTTAGATAGACTACCAGATCTCTATTATATATGATATATTTATGTCTAACTGTCCTCTCATTGTTTACTTTTTTTTATGTGGATAACTATCCCCTCCTATATTATCATTTATTATTATTATTATTAATAACCTGTTCCTCTATTGATTTTTTGTTGTCCAGGAGTCGGCCATAACCCTATTGAAACGGGAACGACTACTACCCGATCAGCCGCGTATACTCAACAGCAACGGTCTGCCAGTTAATAATGATCACGGCTATCACACTACGGCCAGCAGCGTTGTCATAGCGGCTCATGGTCTGCCCAATGGCCATCACAACAACAACAGCCACCATCACCCACACTCCCATTCCCATCATCACCAGCAACAACAACAACTGCACAACGGTGTTGTCATCCATCAGCAGCAGCAGACGGCCTCAGCCGCCGTAAACAATGTGCTCAACTCTGCTGCAGTCAATCAATCGCCACATCACCAGCACTTTCATCATCACTCGCCTGTCAACCGAAGCCCGTCTTTATCGTCGTCTAACGGTGTCGGCAGCGGCGGCGTAGGAGTGGGCTATATTGCCAACGAACCGCCGCCACCATTACCTCCGCCGCGCGGCACTACTCTAGCGGCGGCTTCTATGCCACTACAGCCACCATCATCAGTGCTATCTGGCTGTTCGCTGACAGCGGCCGCCGCTTCGAGCGTTCAAATACCGGTGCAAAAGACTACTTCGCAAACTATTAGTAATATTATTCATAACAATAATATTAATGGCAGTGTAGTGAACTGTAATGTTAACGGTGGTACTGCCGTACCACCTCATCCACAGCTGCAGCATCTTATCAAACGTATGTCATCGTCTAACAGTGCCAGCAATAGTAGCATCAATACGACAATTGTCCACCACCATCATCACCACACAACCACCAATGGGATTGGTATTAGTAATGGTTTAGTGGGCAGTGTTGGTGGTAGTGTTAGTGGTAGCAGTAGTAGTATACATTTGACAAATAGTAGGACCCAAGCATATAGTTATGCCTCATCGGCATCCAGTTCCTCACCACAAAGAGGAACCAGTCCCATATCATTCATAAACGGACACTCGTCGACAAATGGTAGTTCTGTAGCCGCGGCCGCTGCAGCAGTTGTGGCTGCGGCCAGAAATAGTGGTGGCGGCGGTGTTAACTGTGCTACCAATTTGGCTCATCTAACCCAACAGCTCCAGAGTCTGGGACTAACTACCAGTTCGACCGTTGGACTAACGCCCCAACAGTTGCACAGTAGTCAGTATCCCCAGAGTCCTGTCAGTTTCAATTCAATCTATTCGGCTCCTCCATCCTATGCTGCTTCGTCCAGTTCGGGYCGCCAGTCGCCCACACCTACTATCAGCAGCAGTTCCGATTATGCATCGGTACCGCCCCGCGAACCTGTCGGACTTAACGGCCTGAACGGCTTGAACCTCAATATGCAACAGTTGCACAAAAAGTTGTCGCCGGTTTCATCGACGACCAGTATCTCATCGCTCACACACACGTCGCATACCTCGGCCTCTAGTTCGACCTCCAGTCTGGTCACTCGTCCGGCACTGCAGGCCTGGACTGCCAGACAAGCCATATCTCAATCGCCAGTGATTATGCAATCTGTGAAGAGTACTCACGTTCATAAGCCCGTACTGCAGACGGCTGTAGCGCCGACAATATCGCCGATAATATCGTCGGCACCGAAATCAATGCGTTCGGAATCATCGATAGTACCGCCACCCGTTCCTCCGCCATCTTATCTGAACTCATCAGCTGTTCCGCTGCCCGGATCCGTGACTAACAATCACTTAAATCTGACGCCCGAACAACAACAACAGTTAGCCACTGCTGGCCACCACTCGCCTTACATAAACTGTTCAGTGCAGAAGTCATCGTCAACGACGACAAGTAGTAGTCGGACACAACAAATACATACCGATACGGACTGTTATCCGGCAAACCCGCCGCCGTCCTATGCGACGGCTATGCAACAGCAGCAACAAAAGCTACTGTTACTCAACACCAACAATAGCGCAACAGCTGCYGTCATTGCTGACCAATCGGCGGCCGGCACTGTTGTCATCCATCAGCAGCAAAGTCCACTACCACTAAGTCATCCGCCACCCCCTCCACCACCGCCGCCCTACAAGGACGTGGCCGCCACCAAACAACAACAACAGCAAAGTGATACTCAATACGTGACTGTTTCTGTGTCGCCGTTTACCAGCGAGTTTGTTAATGGTGCCAATCAGATGCATATACCGACCACTGAGCCGCCCAGTTACGCGTCATCGGTAGCTGCATTGGCCGCCCAGCGAGCCGTTATTAATAGTACCCAACAGTTGAGCAGCAGTTCGTACAATACACGGACAACACCGACAATACAGATGCCTACACGACCGCCACCAATGCCGCCGAACTCTGATCGCAGCGATTTGGTCAATACACTGTCGAAAGTATWTGCAACTCGCAAGTCAGTGCCCTACCATCGGGTGCCCGTTTACGGCAACTGGAGGCTTGTCCGCCGCTGCCGCCCAAACCAAATCAATTGACGACCACCAGTGATGTGACCAGTATTGCCAGCAGCAACAACACTGATTTTGATTCGGACACTGCCAGTGTGTCCACTACGTCGACATGTGATAAGAAATCTGCGTCACAGCAACACAAGACGACTCATCAGTCGCCAATACCGCCCCGTAAATCCCTGTCCTACGAGAAGGAAAAGGAAAGGCGCGAATCTAAAGTAAAAATCTATTCGCCGGCCGCCTTCAAGTTCTTTATGGAACAGCATATCGAAAATGTGATCAAATGTCATCTGCAACGGGAAACCCGACGGTTACAGTTGGAACAAGAGATGGCCAAAGCCGGTCTGAGCGACGAAGACCAGAATCAGATGCGACAAATGTTATACCAGAAAGAGTCCAACTATTTGCGTCTAAAACGTGCCAAAATGGACCGATCGTTGTTTACTAAGATCAAGAATATCGGTGTCGGTGCCTTTGGTGAGGTAGCGTTGGTCAGGAAAAACGATGCCAACCAGTTGTACGCCATGAAGACATTGAGAAAGTCKGATGTACTCAAGAGGAATCAAGTGGCGCACGTGAAAGCCGAACGAGATATATTGGCCGAAGCCGACAACGAATGGGTGGTTAAGTTGTATTTTTCCTTCCAAGACGAAGACTGTCTGTATTTTGTGATGGAGTACATACCCGGTGGTGATCTCATGTCGTTGCTCATCAAATTCGGTATCTTCGAGGAGCCACTGGCCAGGTATGTGTTCAATCAATATCATATCACATATACAATAATATAAATCTTTTGAATGAAATTGTATTAAWTAAATAAACAAACAATAAAATGTTTTTTATTAATAATAGGTTCTACATCTCGGAACTGGTGGCCGCTGTCGAAAGTGTCCACAAAATGGGTTTTATTCACCGCGACATCAAACCCGACAACATTCTGATTGATCGAGACGGACACATCAAACTAACCGATTTTGGTCTGTGCACCGGTTTTCGATGGACACACGACTCGAAATACTATCAGCGCAACGATCACGATCGGCAAGATTCGATGGACATCGACGAATCGTGGTCAGTGGCCAACAATTGTCACTGTCATGTGCCGACCTCTGTCAAGCCACTGGAGCGGCGCAAACGTCGCGAACATCAGCGCTGTTTAGCCCATTCCCTAGTGGGTACACCCAATTATATAGCACCGGAGGTACTGATGCGAACGGGTTATACCCAACTGTGCGATTGGTGGAGTGTCGGTGTTATACTCTACGAAATGATTGTCGGTATACCGCCCTTCAATGCCAACACACCCGAAGAGACCCAAAATAAAGTGAGTGTTTTGTTTGTTTGSTAGGATTGTTTGGGGGGGGGGAATACCTACTKATCTATACTGTATTATTRCCGTATGATTTGTTTACTAATATCACTGTATGTTTGCTCACCCCTACCTACTCTCGGCACAGGTCATACATTGGGATAAAACGTTGCGAATACCGAAAGACCGGAACTTTTCCCCGGCATCGACCGATTTGATAGTAAAATTATGTTGCGGTCCTGAGGACCGACTCGGACGTAACGGTGCCGACGAAATCAAGCGACACTCGTTTTTCGACGGTATTGTCTTTGATGGTGATCTACGCAAACAGCCGGCACCGTACATACCGGAGATTAAACACGAAACAGATACATCAAATTTCGATGAAATCGATGACAAACTATACTCTAATGGTATGACCAACGGTGGTGGTGGCGGCGGCGGTTGCCTATCCCGTGACGACTATAACTACATCAATCAGATGAACGGCAACAACAACAGCTACGATAATAGCAAACATCCTGAGCATGCATTCTTCGAGTTTACGTTTCGCCGATTTTTCGACGCCGGCGGCCAGGCCTATCCGATAAAACTACGCGATAGCAATAATATGGTCAATAATAATAGTAATAATAATAACGGTGGTTCGGCCTCAGCCGGAACAGCCGCCACTGTCGCTACCGATAATGGACAGGGAAGTCCTGTTTATGTATGACTGACTAAATAGTTAGGTAACAAATTTTATGAGTGTGTGTGTCTATTATTGTCTAATGTCTAACACACATAATGTTTTTTTTTTAATTTAAAACAAAAAACATTTTTTTTATATATATAATTCATTTTGTTATCACAAACACAATGATGTCATTAGATATTTTTGAAATATATTGAATTTATATATTATATATATATATATATATATATATATTTCGAGTATAGAAAATATCATATATATTTGTATAGTTTTATAAATTGATATATATATATATATATTAAATAATTGATTGTGTAAATCATAGTGACTACTACTCAAAATGAATGGGAAATTTTTTTTAGTGTCCATTAAATTAAGTGCTATTTTTTAAATAATTTATAAAACAATTTTTTTAACAAAAAAAAAAGAAAGTTAACAATTTGTAACAAAATATTTGATTATTTTTTCATAAATAACATATACATATATATATATATATATATACTGTATATGTATTGATATATAATACGAGTGAGATTTTAATTGTGTGGTTAAAAAATATATCTCGTATTTAAATTGTTTTTAATGATGATATTACTGATCAACGATTTAATTGTGATTATATATATATATATATTTATATAACATAGAGTTGCCTTAAATATTATTATTAAAATTATTATATTAATTAGTGGTGTCTCCACTCTCATTACATAAACAAATGTTAAATTATAAAGAAAAAAGATTATTATTATTATATTTAAAATTATTATTAATATTATATATATATATATTATATTATTTACTAATTTAAGATGAAAATAGTATTTTTTAACATTAAAAAAATCTTAACTAAACAAAAATCCTAACGAAACAAATCGTGGATTTAAAAGTGTTCGTAAAATAATACAAATCTATGAAAAAAAACTATATATTTATATTGAATAATATTTTGTGTAATGTTATGTATCTCTCATTTTCTCAAATTATATATATATATATATATACTTAGCTAAAGATTTATATTTAAATTAATTATATATATATATATATTGAATATTTGTGCTAAAAATTGTTTACTCAATATATATATATATATATAATTGTAGCGAAAAATTGAAATATTTATTATATTTTTTAATTATAACGATTGAGAATAACATTAAGAGTACAAAACATTAATATGTTTTTTTTATATTATTATTATTAATAGTTTGCTTTTAAAAACAAAAACTAATATTATTTTTATAATTGGGGAAAAATAATTTTGTCCAAAAAAAATGCTTTAAAATTTCAAACCAATATTTTTTTGTATTTTGTGTAAATCAATTAATTAGAAATTAACTTATAATTAATTAATTGTCTTATTGTGTACATAATGTGTAAATTTGTTTGTTTTTTTAAACAAAAAAAAATGATAATTATATGAAAATAATTGGTGTTTTTGTTAAAATCCCATAACATTTCTCATATCATTTTTCCTCTCTCTCTCTCTCTCTCTCTCTCTCTCTCTCTCTCTTCCTTTATATTTCTAACTTTATTAACTAATAATATTAATATTTGATTAATTAATTGAAATCAGATTTGTATTTCAATTAATTAATTATAATAATAATAATAATAACATAAAACCAATACAATGAAATCATTGCCTTACCATTATATGATGACAATTGAAAGTAATGTATGTTTTTTTAAAAAAAAAAGAAAATAGTTATTTCATTATTATTTTGTGTTCATTTGTTTTTTTAAAAAAATTAAAAATTGTCATTAAAATAGTTGCATATATATAAAAAATTATATATAAATATATATATTTAATTATTATTATTATTATAAAAAGTTGTTTGTATATATTTATTATTATGAATATAAAATTAATAAATTAAATAATAAAAATAAAATTGATAATTAAATTTTAAAATTGAGTTTAAATTTTTATTGTTTGTTTCAAAATTGATACGATATTTAAATTTTATATACAGTATGTATATATATATATATATATATATATATATATATGTGTGTGTGTGTGTGTGTGTGTGGATACAAACAAAAATTAAATTTGTACTAAATTTTTGTTTTTTAAAAATACTTTTACTATAATTGGCAATAATTTATCAATAATTATGCGAATTTTGGTTTTAAAAATTACTGTTTTTTATTACTTTTCTTTTATTAATGCGATAAAAATGAGTAATTATTATTTATTTATTATTATTATTATTAGTTTAATTTATAATTATTAATAACTTTAGTTTATTAACTTATTTAAGTTTATTGATAATATACAAGTTTTATATAATTATTTAATTAATATTTGTTTTAATAATTATACAAATTAATATTATTCTAGTTAATTAATTAATAAAATTTATTTAAAATTCAATTTAATAATTTATATGTAATTATATTTTTGATTGTAATTTGCAAATTATTAATTACTCACAATTAAAAATTTAATAAATTTTTATTTAATTTTACTTAATTACTATATATATATATATATATATATATATATTAAAATTTAATCTAAATTAGCTAACAATTAGATTTATTGTTTGTTATAATAAATTATAAAATAATTATCAATATTTAGTTTTATTGTTTAATATATTTAAATTTTATAATTTTTACACTAAATATACAAAATTTTCCGAAATATGATATATAAGTAAATAGCGTTTTATTTTATAAGAAATATATATTAATATTTTGTTTAAAAAAAATTTCAAAAATTTCAATTATTATTATTTTTTGTTGAAACTGCATTATTCTATAGAAATATAATATACCGTAAATACTGTATTACAACAAATATATATTATTTATCGTAAACATTAAAATTAAATGAACTGTTAATGCAATGCATAAAATTTATACTTTTTTAAAACTATCTTTAAAATATATATATATATATATATATATAAAACAATCATATACATACACATATGTACACATATATATATATATATATATATATATATATATATATATATATATATACATACACACACATACACATACATACACACACATACAAACACATACACACACATACACACACACATATACACACATATACACACATACACACACACACACACACACACACATASACACACACATACACACACACACACATACACACACATACACACACACATACACACACACATACATACACACACACACACACAGAAAATACACACACACACACACACACAAATATTAAATTATTTGACACACACACATTATATTTTTTTATTATTACACACACACACTCTCTCTCTCTCTCTCTCTCTCTCTCTCTCTCTCTCTCTCTCTCTCTCTTTCTCTCTCTCTCTCTCTCTCTCTCTCTCTCTCTCTCTCTCTCTCTCTCTCTAACTCTCTTTCTGTTTTTGACATCATTTTATTATAATATATATATAACATAACTACTGTATGTTTTTAAAAAAAATATATATATATAATAACTTAGTATAAAATAATTTGCTTTTTATTTATCTCCGGCAATAAAAATGTAATCTAAGTGTAAAATTTAATGTGGAATATAGTCACGTATTTTATCATTAGTTATTTTTATCGTTTATACACAGTATATACTGTATATATAATTTTATTAGTGAGAGACACATAATGTCTTTAAAAAATATTTATCATTTTCAAGATATAAGAAATATTTTTTTTTCTTTTTTTTATATATATACCGTATATATACACATATCTAACATAAAACAGTAAAGTATGTAATGAATGCATTTTTATTGATCAATGAAATAATTATATTATTATTATTTTAAAATATATATATATATATGTTAAATTTATTTTTCATAACGTTTTTTAAAAAAGTTTAAATTGTTATCTATATTAGTCATGACAATATATATATATAATATACAGTATATACCAAACTATAATACTGTAATAATGTTATCAGTAAACAATTTTTAAAAAAAAAATAATAATAATATTTTTATTATTAATACAGGAATTTTTATTGCCTATTATATATATATATTTAAGTATTTTTTAAGATTTTCAAACTTATTGTTTAGTTATTAAATTAACAGAAACTAAGATATAAAGCAAACATACTAAACAAATATTAAGGTTTTTTGTTAAATATTATTATCTTAATATATATAATATATATATATTTGTAAATATAATATGATTATAAAGTTCAGTGTGTTTGTTAAAAGATTAACTAAAAATAAAATTTATTTTTTCATAACATAGATATATCAGTGGATTATTATTATTATTACTATTTTAAGTTAGATATTGTAATATTGTTATCTGATATGTATATTATTTCTAGTAAAACAATAGTGAGAAAAACTTTTTATTTTTTAATTTTTTTTTGCTTAGCTTTATTGTACTGTAATATAAACTTTTTATTTTTTATTTTTAATATCATATTTTAATAATAATAATAATAATAAAAGTAGATATATATATGACAGTCAAATTTATTGTTTTTTAAATTTAAGTTTATTATTACAAAAATAAAGCGACAATTTGCTAACAGTAAGTCTATTAGCAACAAAAAAAATTGTTTAATATAATTATTTAATTAATTAATTAATAACAATACTGTAATAACATCAGCATTATATTATCTATATTGTTATATTATATAATATTAATAGTAATAAAAATAAAAACAACAGTACAAAGTTATAATTATGTAGTTTTTGTAGTTGAAATTTAAAATTTAATTTAATTAATTTAGTTGTCTCACACACACACACACATAAAAAAATTTACAGTACATTAAAATACACAAAATCTATTAGTTTTTAATTGTATTGGAAAGTCTATTATAAATTTTACTACTTTATATATATATATAAATTTTTAATACATTACAATACATATACTATTAGTAAATAATTTAATTTAGACATAAAATATATTTTTTTTTATTTTAACAAACATTAAAAATTTATTTTTAAATGTGCTGGTAGTTATTTTGTCGGCATATTTTTTTTTATTTTACTGTAAAGTTTAATAATATATGTAAATTGATTGTAGATTACATTAAATTTTAAAAAGTATTTTTTTAAAAAATAATAAAATACTAAACTTAAGTTTAAAATTGTGAAATTTTTAATCATCTATTTTTATAAAATACAAAATTTGGATATATGTAAGAAATAAGTCATTTTAAAAATATAGTAAATAATGTAAATTAAACGTAAAGTTTTTTTGTTGTTAATACAAATTCATAAATTAATGACACATTTTATGTTTTGATTACACAAAAAAATATTTCGCAAAAAAAACTGCTGAATAAAAAATATTATATTATTTATTTATATATATATATTATCTATAAAGTAAAGCTTTTCAAAATGATAATAATAATAAATAAATAAATYTGATGTATATTTTCTACCATTAAAACCCACACACTCTTTAATGGATCAAATAAATTAAAACTAAAAATTTTTAAATAGTATACTGTATATTAAACTGAATTTTATTTTTAGCGATAATATCTTTATTTAAATTAAAAACTTTAATTAGAAATTATAWTATTATTATTAYAATATTTTCAAAAAAAACTTGAAAAGTTTTGTTTTCTGAAATCTATACGAGCCTTTTTTGTGTGTGTGTGTGTGTGTGTGTGTGTGTGTGTGTAGCAATTTTTTTGCGAATTTTGAAATTCTGATTCAGATTCGGTTAGAGGACTACTAATAATGTATTGAAAAGTTGCATTAAAATTTTGATATCTCTTCGGGATCATATAGAAAATGGCGGCCAAAGTAAAGAAAATTTTAAGAAAAAATATTTTCTCAAAAGCAAGCATAAAAATATGCATTAAAATTTTGATATCTCTTCAGGAACACAAAATAAAAAAAAATTTAGGTAAAAATTTTAACGTTTAATGGATCAAAAATAATAATTAAAATTAAACTAAAAATTTTTAAATAGTATACTGTATATTACTAATTTTATTTTTAGACTATGGTTGTTTATTTTGTCATACCGAGTCATTTGATAATATCTTTATTTAAATTAAAAACTTTAATTAGAAATTATAATATTATTATTATAATATTTTTTTTTAAATAAAAATTATTAATCTGTGCTATACTACTACTACTACTATTAATATTATGTCAAACAAAATTATTGTCAAACATATCACACATAGATAGCTGATAGTTATATACGGCATATCTACTTATATTCTACAATATACTGATTATATATAAAAAATTTTATATAGAATATATATATATTAGAGATCAGTTAGCCATAGCTAACTGTCCAAACCGCAGGCATGACATTTATATAAATATTTGATGACATAACTCTCTCTTTTGACTTTAAACACTGGTTTCTACTGTATGTGTGACCAGACTGTCTAATCTCATAAACGATTATCGATTGAATAATATTTTTATATTATTTTTTTTATTTTAAAAATGCTATAATTTATTATTATCAACAACATTACAGTTATTTTTATATATGCAACTACTGTAGCATAAATTTACTGACAAAAATGTGGATAATTATTCATAAAAATTTATGCTAATATCTTAATATATTATATATATACAGTATATACTCTAATATATATATATATATATATATATATATATATATATATATATATATATATATATATATATATGTGTGTGTGTGTGTGTGTGTGTTTTATATGGTAAAATTTATTAATTATTTAATATACAGTTGAAAATTTTGTATAATTTAATTATTAATTTAAAAATTACTAATACTATTGCACATATTAACTAAAATTTTATTAGTTTTTTTTGTGCATATTATATACAATATATATAAATTATTAATACTATAGTAAACAGTATATATACTTTATCTGAAATAACTCATTTAATACATAATATTTTTGTTAATTAAATATTAATTTTATGTTTAATTTTATAAATTATTTTCAAAAAATATATTATAATTATTGTGATATAAAATGCTATTTATTGATTTATATTGAATAACATACAGATTAATGTAATTTGTTTCACACACACACACACTAGAAAATATTTTTAAAAATTTTGAGTAATTTTTAAAAATAAATTTTCTTGTTTTATATAATAATTTAATTTTTTAAATATTGTACATTGGTGCAATTTTTAATTGCAATTATTTTAAATTGTTTGTAAACAATCAGACATTGTATAGATCACAACAAAATATAAGTTTCCTTTAATTTTAAATAAAAAATAAATTAAATCAAAAACAATATTAAATAATATCTTATTTGACAAAAGTGAATATCCGCTGATTTTTTTTTGGTGTGTGTTTGGGTATTGTTATTATAATGTCAAACACATTAATATATTTATGTATACAAATGTTTTTTTATCATTATTATTATATTCATTAAAATAAGTACAATTTGTTTGTATTGTTATTTTTTAATAAATGCACTTTCTTTTAATTATGTAAAAAATACATTATTGATGTGTATAATAGTGTAAAAATGTATTATATTATTAATTGTATTAATAATAATAAAAATATATATTTTTAACAAACAAAACGTAATGTAATATATATACAGTATTTTGATCATTAAAAAATTGTTAATTTTTTCTATAATGTATATAATAATGTATAATAATACTATTAAATTCCTGAATATATTAACTTAAAAATACAATGTATTTAATATATAAAGTCAATCATAAAAAACAACATTTTTTTCAGTAACTATTTTGTTATTATTATTATTAAAAATATATTTATAAATATATGAAAGTAGTACTAGTGTATAAAAAAATAATTTATATATACATTGATACAGTATTATACTGTAGTATTAAACAACTATTGCAATAACAATATAAAATCATAAAACTACTTATGAAATAGAAAATATAATTATAATTTTATTTTCATTAACTATCACTACTAGTATTATTATTATTACTATTATATAGTATCATATACTAAATAGACAATTATTGTCATTATTATTATTTTTTTTGGTCTATTATTTTCTATTATTGCAATTTAAGCTATACTTTTAGTACAAACATTTCTATCTATAAGATTTATAATAACAAAAAAAACTATTGTATGGATACGTGATTGTCATTTAGATGGTCATCAATTCACATGTCGTTAACCTTTAGATGTATTTTTTATTTATATATATATATATATATATTTAGTAATTATCATAAAATTTTAATAATAATTTTAATGATAATAATACTAATACTAAAAGTGTTACTTCAAAATGATTATATGCTGTTCAATGCATATAAATATTTTCTAATTATTGTATAAATATATATATATAGTGATAATCAAATTTTGAATACTGTATTGAATACATACTATACATATAGTATTTTTATTTAGTTTAACTAATAAAAAATGCTAATTTTTTATAGTACAGTACCATGGTTAATTTTGTTTTTTGTTTTCTAATTGCAATAATTTGAAATTGTAATGTTAATTAAATAATAACTCAATCAATAATTTGTTTAACGTATTGTGTATTGATATATAAATTTATATATATATTAATTAAATTAATTATTATTTAATCTATATATTATATATACAATATATATACTATATTACAATGTAATGTATATTATTTTAACATATTGCATAAAATAATATGTAAACTTTAAGTTTATTAATTATAAAATAGTTTAAAATGCTAATTTATTTACATATGTTTTATATATACTGTATTTAGATATTTATTTTAACAATATATTTATAGTGTATATACTATATATATGAAACTAATATACGGTATATAAACTTTAATGTATTTAGTTATATAACAAAAATTATATATTTACAAACAATTAGTTATTATCATTAATTACTGGTATATATTGTATACAGTAATATATTTATAGTATAATATAAAATCAATATACTGTATATTTTTTCAAATAAAAACCCTTATCTAAACACTCAAAAACCGAAAATTAGTTGCAAACATGTTTATCATAACATTATGGGACTATATATATAAATACAGTACAGTATGTTTGTATACATTATTGAAATTTAATGTTTGGTTTATAAATTTAATTGACATTTAGATTTGTTGGGTTGATATACTGTATAAATATATTGATATATTTATTTAGTTAAACCTAAATTTTTGATATTTTAGTTTTATTTATACAGCATATACTGTATATAATCTCTCTCTCTCTCTCTCTCTCTCTCTCTCTCTCTCTCTATATATATATATATATATATATATATATAAAGTCTATAATGCATTATTTTTATATATTATAATGTGATATTTAATTACTTGTAAAATTAATTTTGTCACAAACTGTATGTCACGTAAACCAAAAACTTTTACTTAATAATAAGCTTTAATTAGTTGTAATTTTAATAAATTATTTCTATATTTATATTATATAGTATTTAACTGAATAAAGATTTTCATTATCTATAATAATTAATTGACTTTAATAGATAATTAAATAAAATATTTTATATTATACTTTATTTACAATCGATTTTACACTTTAATTTGATTTTGTCGCTAAAAATAGTTATTTATTAAATAATTGACATAAAATTAAGATTTAATTTTCATTTTCTCAATAAATAATGAGAGAAATATGATAATAATAAAATTTAGTATTTAAAGCTAAAAGTAAATTATAATTATGTTTTTATATTAATAATAATGTTTAGTATAGTATTAAAAAAAACTTATTACAATAAACATAATTATTTATAATTAAATTTTATTATGTATAAAAATAATGTTATGTTATATTTAAAAATATATATAATATAATTGTATATTAATTAATTTGTGTAATATTTCTATTTTTTTATATGTGTTGCTATGTCTATGTTTATTCAAAGAAAAATATATTAATAATAATAATAATAATAATAATCTTATTTTTATTGGTTATAACAACATGTGAGACAATTACCAGAGAAAAAAAACACACAAAACAAAAATGAAAAATGATTTCAATTACTTGAAAGACATCTGTTTGTATAATAAAAATAGTTAAACAAAAAAATTTGAAACAAAAAAAAGAGAGTCTTAACTAATGGCCGCTAAAAATCAATTTGTTATTTAATAATAATAATACTTTGCTTTTTTGTAAATTCTTTGAAATTTATTTAATATATTATTTGCTTTAGTYGTAAACTCTTTAGACTCTCTCTCTCTCTCTCTCTCTCTCTCTCTCTCTCTCTCTCTCTCTCTCTCTCTCTCTCTCTCTCTCTCTCTCTCTCTTTCTCACTCACTCACTCACTCACTCACTTTTATCTCTCCAATCATATTAAAAAGTAGATCTTATAAATAATTATATTGTAATTCCTGGTATATGTATGGCTATAGGTGTGTGTGTATGAGTGTGTGTGTGTATATATATAAACAAATTGCAAGACTTCCAAACATATCCGTAATATACAAAACAGAATATTCTGTTGAATAAAATTATATCAAAAAAAAATTAGTTTACTCTCAGTGTATAAGTCTATAGAGTAGACTATAGTTAAACATCGAGAGAAACCTTTTTCAAAATCGATAAAATGATACTATTTTTGGTGCAGACTCTCTCTCTTTCTCAAAGCACTGGTAGACAATCTACAATATGAGAAGCCCAGGCATTGCTGATAATATACATTATACTATATATATATATTTCTCTACCATTTCACCAAAAGAATCTCTCTTATCATTGATTAGAAGCGCTTCTGTATATTATTGTTGTTGTTGTTGATGATAGACTGTTATGTACTGTATGAGTATGTATATGTTTTGTACATATATATATATATATATATATATATATACCGTATATATAATGTATACCGAATAGCACTGTTATTTTATATGAGTGATATACATGTTATATGAGAGTTATATAACAACAATATATATATAATATTAACAGTATATTTATCCATCAATTGTCTTATTGAAAATGCAAAAACATAACTGTCTTATAGCATGTTTCCGATCAATCATTTTTTTAGCATACTATATGTACAATATATATATAATTTATTAAATATTAGGTATTATCTATAAATATATATTATTTTGTTTTGTTATATATTAATATATATATAATTTACAGTACTATATAATATCAAAAGATATTGTTATTAATATTATTATTATTATTAATATTAATATTATTATTATTATTATTATTATTATATACAATATATCATATAATTTATTAATATATAATATTATTATAGTTTTCAATTTTTTTCAAAGTTAATCGATGAGCAATTTTATATTTATTTGATATATAAATTTATTATTTATACTTATATTTTTGTACTTTCTATAGCTAAATAAATTTAAAAAAAATGAATTTTAAATGTATAAGTACTATAAATATTTATTAAAAATTTATATATTTTATTAATACAGTAAATATTAGTACATTTAGTGCCATTTACAATATCTACAACAACAACAACAACACAATTATTTTGCTTATTTCAACAATAATAATAATAATACTCGTAATAGTAATGTTAATACTGAGTAAAAATTATGTCCAAATGATAAATATATGTAAATTTATTTTTAATAATAGCAGCCATTAGATATAATAATCTTATTTATACTGTATATTATATATATATATACAGTATAAACTAGTATTTTTATAATTTTTATGAAAAATATTTATATGTTAAATTTATCAAATAATAATAACTTCTAAATAGTAAAATATAATTATTATGTTAAAAATAATAATCTATAAAACTTTTTTCTCTCTCTCTCTCTCTCTCTCTCACACACACACACACACATACATACATAGTATTACATAAACTATCCAAATGTAATGTAACCAATATATACTGTATATATAATAATATAATAGCATCACATGATGTCATTAAACATATAAATAGTCTTATCATAGTTTGACTATACTGTACGTTATATTTGTTGAAAATAACGAAAAAATTCTGTAGGCATTATTGAATTTACAATACATTTAAATGTTTGAAAGAAAGAGAGAGAGAGAGAGAGAGAGAGAGAGAGAGAGAGAGACTAAGTAAATCATAGATTTATACATAATGTTTTATATCCAGTATATATATATATATATATATATATATATATATATATATATATATATATATATATATATATATATATATGAAAAAAATATATTAAGAATATTCTGTGACTATAATCCCAGAATTGCTTTTTGTTTGCCTATTGTTTTGATCYCWYTCTCTCTCTCTCTTTATTTTTTCTTTTAAGACTTTAGGGAACAGTTATACAATCGCTTCTCTCTCTCTCTCTCTCTCTCTCTCTCTTTCTTTCTCTAGGAATTCATAAGTGCTTTTTTGTCAGTTATTTTACTGGAAATATCTTATATTAGAATTTGTATAATAAAAAAAACATTGCAAATATTGGAATCATTGATTTTCTTATAGCGTGTGTATGTGTTTGTGTAAAGCACTGGTATGTGAATTGAGTATAACTTAAATAATACAAACAACAACAAAAAACCCACAATTGATGAGCTCATATCTTTCCACTAAATATACTATGATATATATATATACTGTATATAAATATATATATATATATATCTTACTAGCACATGGATGTGATGGCTCTAACATTTATGCTTTTATACATATATTTTGGATATTAGTATTTAGTTTGACGATAACACACACACACACACATACACATAAAYACACACACACACACACACACACACACACACAAATACACACACACACACACACACACACACACACATACATACATACATACATACATACATACATACATACATACATACATACATACATACATACATACATACATACATACATACATACATACATACATACATACATACATACATACATACATACACACACACACACACACACACACCTTATGGTTAGTGTCGACCCGTATTTTTGTCAGCAGAAAAAAACCAATATATTACTTTCCATATATGACTATCTAAATTAGTAGGTTTTTATTTTTATTAATGTGATGCCCTGTTTATSTGTGTGTGTGTTGATGTTGACTACATTTATCAGTTTTATTTATTACTAGACCTGTATATATATATATATATATATATATAATATTGCAGTATATATAATATATAAATTTATATACTGTAATATATAATATACAGTATATACTGCAATATTAAATATAACTACAGTATACTGTTTAATGTATTATATAGATATATGACATAATTTATATATATATATATATATATATATATAACTTAATTTATATCACATTAGTAGTTGTATTGATAAATCTAACTATAAGGCAACAGCTGATAAACCTATGAATTAGTGTCTTATATATATCTTTATATAAATTGATTTTTTATAAATAATATATTGTGCACAAAAATATACATAAGTATATCATTTTGATTTGTTTTAATAAATTATAATGTTATTATATACCGTATATATATATAAATCTAGAAGTTTATATACTAATATTTTATATTATTTAATACTATATATTTATTTCATATATATAAATTTATAACCTAGATATGTTCAAATAATTAGTTTTTATATTGTTTTGATATAATATATATATATATACAGTATATATAATAGTTTAATATAAAAAACGCAAAGTAATGAAAGCCACGAAATATTTTAATTCAATTGATAGTCTCTCTCTCTCTCTCTCTCTCTCTCTCTCTCTCTCTCTCTCTCTCTTACTTACTTAACACAAATATTTAATTAAATTCATAAAAATAAGTTAATAAATATTTAATTCAAGGCTTTACAAGACATGTAAATTAAATTGTTTTAATATTCTTACACATAATATAGTAATATCTAATATGGGTATTAAAAAGTGATTTTTTTAGCATCTCTATCTATGTTAATATTGCTGTACATATTATTATTATTATTATTAAAATTGCATTAAAAGTAATAACAAACTTAATCGTAAAAATATTTTACTGTATTATCTAAAAAAATTAGCATTTATTAAGGCATTTATTAGTTGAGTATTAATATATAGTTATTTTGTAATACAGACAGTATTAGTTAAGGAGGACTATAATCAATCAAACAAACTGTTTGATTGTTCTGTACTATTAGCTAACTAAACATTATGTAACTATAGTTTATTAATACTTGAGCTTATAAGGCATTTTTATATATATATATGTATTTAAATTTTTTATATTAAGTATTTACATATACCTGTATAAAGAG
The DNA here is from genome assembly GCF_028296485.1 of Oppia nitens. Taxonomy (NCBI): domain Eukaryota; kingdom Metazoa; phylum Arthropoda; class Arachnida; order Sarcoptiformes; family Oppiidae; genus Oppia; species Oppia nitens. The sequence goes on from NW_026533243.1 coordinate 269,174, forward strand.
AGAGAGAGAGAGAGAGAGAGAGATTAGCCATCAAAATATGTTTGCATTGCTTTTTTATTTTGACGATTAATACAGTTTTTTTTATATTTATTTATAAATAATATTTATTATATACAATATAAAGTATATACTATGCATACTATTAATATATAATATTGTTGTTTAAAAACTCATCAATAATTTTTTACAATATTCAATATGACATCACATTTTGATAGTGTATGTATTACTACAATACATTATATAATAACAATTATCATAACATATTATCACTATAGTATTATAATTGAGTATTATTATTGTTATTATCATCATCAGAGATCACAGCATGTATTCCGCATACCTGACTTTATATATATATATATATATATATATATATATATATACTTTTATAAATATCTATTGATATAAACAATTGATATATAACTTCTCACGATTTATTTAAAAAAAAAAAAAACTATGCAAAAAATTTTCATTTAATGATATATACTGTATATACCAATGGATTAAATATACACTTTTTTTTATTATGCATAGCCTTCAACATTGCAATCGATTTTGTAAATATTTTTTTTATATATATTTAATCAAAAAATGTTTTCAAAAAATGTTTTCAAACAATGTTTGATAAAATAATAAATTTATTTAATATATATAAGTATTTAATTATATTTCTCTCTCTCTCTCTCTCTCTCTCTCTCTCTCTCTCTTTCTCCCTATTTATCGTGACTTATGATCTGATTTGATATCACCAAAAAAAATAATGCCTTTCCCTACACATAGTATCATAATAATACTAACCCCCCCCCCCATCACTTGCCATCTAATATTGAGGCTAACCTACTATTTAATAAATTCAATAATAGTATATTAGTTTCTATCGTTAGGTTTATTTTTTTAAAAAAAATAAGATAAAATATTTCATTTAAAAATAATTATTAAATATATTTTCAGTTAATAAAACTGTCTATAACTCAAGATGATAAATATCTTTCAATCTATTAATAATATTTGTATTAGTTTTAATATTATCATATATTATCGAAATATTTAATACAATATATTATTAGTGATAATTGTTTGTTTGAAATAAAAAAATTACAAACAAAAGTTTAAATTATTTATTTAGTTTTTTAAAAAAAAATATTACAATAGTTATAAATTATTTATATTTTGTTTTTGAATAATGAAAAACAAACTTTTAATGATATCATTTGTTTGGTTTAGATAGTCAACAGTGATATATACAGTATATAAATGTTATTTAAAATTTAATTTGAAATTTAAGAAAATAAAAAACAAAACAAAAATAAAATGTTTGTTTAACAATATGTTTGATACCATCAAAACAAAAACAATAGAAAAACTCTTTAATTTTAAAACATTTTCTTTTATTATTATTTTTTGTTTAGATTATATAAGAAAAAAAAATTATTTTCAACAAAAAAATTCTTTAGGGATCTATAGATAGACATTGACATCAATTTATATCAATAGTGAATATAGTATAAAAGTCCATTTTGACATCCATGTCCATGGGAACGGTAGATCTACTAATGTAATGTAAAATATATATAAATAGTATCGTAGATATATAGTGTGTATATATATATATATATATGATATTTTATTATTGATTTTCATTTTAGGACAGATATTATACACTTTAATTTAATTACAAAATACATAGAAAACTAATATCACTTGAAAAACACACACAAATATATTGATAAATGCTATTAAATATATATATATATATATATATATATATACAGTATATATATATATATATATATATATATATATATATATATATATATATATATATAGATATGGTATAAAAATATATTCAATTTAAGCTTTAAAAAACTGTGTATTTTAGGTTTGATTTTATATAATGTATTTTTGGGGATCAATTTCTTTCATATATATATATATACAGCACATACTGTATATATATTTCATCTCTGATTAAATGGTCGGTCGGCCATCACTGGGCATATGAATGGTGAAAACATTGTTTCACTTAAAGTAATAGAGAAAAGGATAGGGATATACTATATATATATAGCCATTGTATACACAGTAATACTAGAGACTGGTATTTATATCCAATGATATTATACACCAGTAATATCATAACCTATTGCTATGAAATCGGATTTTTTTCCGATAATCTATTGCCTAAACTATAGACGACTATAACAACAACTATACAAACATCATCATCAAGGGTTGGCATACAAAAATCAAAAGCATATATGTCTCTCATAGATAGCTTATGTACAGTATATATACAATAAATAGATGAACAATGAAAACGTATGATTTATTTTTTTCAAACAATTTGATGATTGCTATGAATGGATAACAATGTATTGAATGACATATTAATTAATATATTAGACAAAAATTGAAGAAAAAAAGAGTTTTTCAAAATTTATTATCATTATTATTATTTTTTATTGTTAAAATTTTTATTTTGATTTGTATTATATAATGTATATTAAATGAAAATCAATTGTATACAAAAAAAACTTATTATTTTTATTTTCAATTTATTTTTCATCATCCATTTCCTTAATGTGATGGAAACAGTATGGCTTTCAATCATAATTTTGTTTGTTTTTTTTAATTACAATAGTAGGCAACCATTTGATCGGACTTACAATAGTTATATATGAAAAAAAAAATTAATTTATTATATTTATATAATAAAATTTTTGGCAACTTTTTCTCTTATTTGTTGTTGCTGTCAATAATATATAAATAATAATGCTTTTAATAAATTTATATTAATATATACTATATATATATATATATATATTTAACTAATTTTCTTTTATTATATATTAGTAGTATTTATAAAATATAATAAATAATTTTATTGACTGTTTTGTTGTTAGTTTTAATTAATAATTACTATTATTATTATTATTATTATTATTATTATTATTATTTCTATTAGAAATTTACTGTAGAATTACTGTTAAGTTTGTAAATGTTGTGTTTATAACTCTACAAATTATATATTATATAATTACCAAAAAATAAATAAATTCAGGTTTTCAATGGTTTCAATTAAACTAATGATTTATATATATATATATATATATATAAAATAATTACTACAATAACCAATAGTAACACATTAATGAAAACATAACAATTATTTACATCAAGATAATATAATTAATTTTTATATTTATATATTGCTTGTAAATTGTAACTACTGTATACAATAATTACTACATTAACTATTAATACATTAGTTTTTATATGTATGTATAAGTAATTGATGTTAAAGTTATATAACATTTATCTATTGACACATAATTTTTGTTGTTATTGTTATATTATATTGATAAGCAATCAACTGTTAAAAAAACAATACAATTTCTATTAATAATAAAATAATAATAAAAATAATAGCAATTAAGTGCATTCATACATGAATTACAGTATTTGTTTTTATTTATTATTGTTATCATTTTATTATATATATACAGTTATATACTGTAATAATTAGTTTTTTCACATTTCATTGAGCATTGATTTGTTTGATAAAAAAATTTATTATTATTTAGTGTTGTCTCATGTCGTCTATGAATAAAATACTAATATAACAACAATTGTTAATTATTTTTAATTTATATCAAATTTAATTAATATACATCAATACAATAGTTGCGAAAAATTAATAAATCAATTTGTGATTTGGTCTATAAATTATATATATATATATATATACGTGAAATACTTAATGTAATGTCTATATATACGTGAATGCATTCAATTGATTAATTGACTGCATATATATATATATATATCTATATATACGTATATATTTACATTATTTGTATATTTATATATTTTAATTCCCATTTGGGAGGAATATTCCTTAAAAGTTATCTAAAAGAATATTCTAGGATTTTATACATAGAATTTATATATAAAGTAATAATCTTAAAATTTATTATATATTTTAGTATTTTATTGATTTTAATGTATACGTGTTTTTTGTGGGATTGAATTTACAGTATGTATGTGTGTATATATGTATGTATGTGTTTGTATGCTTTTATTTCTCGTTTTTATTTGTGACTATTGTTTTTATTTGTCTCTAAATATTTTTTAGCCATTTATTTGCGAAAACATTTTATTGATTTTTTTGTTGTTGGTGGGTCTATATGTCTGTCTATATTTTTTTGCCAGCGATTAGATAATATAGTCTCTCTCTCTCTCTCTCACACACACACACACACACACACACACATACACTCACCTCCTATTGACTATAATATAAAATTGCAAATACAGTTACGACAACAATAACACAATAAGATAGTTATGCTGACTGTTATATATATATATATTGTAATTTTATTTATATAACTACTATCAGATACAATAATATACAATACATTATTGTGTATTGACTATATATATATTATACAATATATTACAACAAATAGGGAACTGGATATACTAAAGAACAAAAATTAGACATTAAATATACAGTTTATTGTACAGTATTATAAACATACAAGTGCTCGCTGTATAAATATATACAGTGCACAATAAAATACAATTTACCAAAAAATTAATCAAATTGTTACGGTTGAAATATTTTTAGTTCATTGAGTTTTTATAGATTTTATGTGTGTGTATGTGTACTGTAAGTATGGATATAATAATACTTATAAATTTATAGCATATTATCATTATTATTATTATTATAGTCTAATAAAATCATAATACAATTTTATTTAATAACTACATAAAATAATTCATTTAAACAAAAATACATTTCAATGTCATGAATAAATACCAACAAATACTAGTAAATATAATGTGTTTTTTGTGTGTAAATGTCAAATAATATTGTATTTTACAAAAAATAATAATAATAATTGTTTGGATATAAAGTTATGTCATATTTATAATATACTCTATTATTTGATGTATAGATAGTTTGATAGATCAGGAGTTATATGATTATTGATACAATTTTTTTTGTGACTATTTTTGTCTATTTATTATTATAATATCATATATGTATTCAAATATATATTACACTAGACATTCAGTATGTGATATATTATTGATATATATATCATCAATATTTTTAAATGTAATATATTATGTTTTTGCAGTTAGTTTTTTTAAAAATAAATAAATATATAAATATTTATATATCATTATATACTTTATATATTAACCAATAGAGTTAGTTTTTAAATTATTATGCCAGCAAAATATAAATTTAATAAATATTTTATTTATCGACAATTTTATTTTTATTTTGGTTATACTCTTATGTTAATTACATTACTATTATTATTACTGTATATGTTTGTATCAAATATTTATATAATAATTGCAAATAAATTACAGATAATAGATGAGACAAATTATTGAAACAAAAACAACAATAAAACGTAATAATAATATGATAATAAAATATATAATTTATACTAACATTTTTTTTATATAGTAGTAAATAATTTAAACAAATTTGTAATTCAATTATATATATACACAGTATTTATATTTATTACAAAAAAAATATTTAAGTGATTATATCGATTAAAACTATTATATATTRTATATATGCAAATACATTATATTAATGTATATAATATGATTATTGGCGTAACAATTAGTTTATTAGATTTGGTTAGATTTATTTTTTGGCACCATTTTTATTTGGTTAATAAGATAATTATAAGTGTCTATATATATATATATATATATATATATATATAGAAAATACGGATAGATAGACAAATATAAATTAATTTACTTAATCATTGAATGGCTGATT
>NW_026533243.1:277500-282500 GCF_028296485.1 Oppia nitens
ACTTAAAAAAAATATAACAACATTTGGCGTAAATATCGTGTGAAATGTTAATTAACTATTATTATTATTATTATTAATAGTAGTAGTATTGTTAATATATTATAACAAAAATACAAAACTAACTTAATGGTAAAACAGTAATAATAATAATAATAATAACAGCAAAATTAAAGCATTTAAAAGCTAATTAATTTGATGGTTTCACAACAACAACAACAACAACAAAACAAAAATAATTAAATATATTTAATTAGTTAACAGATTATTATTATAATTAAATGAATGATAACACCTATACATACATATATACTGTATATATACCTGACATAACTTATATATATTACACAATGTTTTGTCGTTGATTTTATCATATAATTGATGTACAGATATGTATATATATATATATATATATATATATATATATATATATATATATATATATATATATCTCATTTGAATATTATTATTATTACTTAAAGGAAAGTTATTGATCGATAGACCAGATTTACCAGAAATAATAATAATAATAATAAAACATGTCATACGAAAAAAAATAAAATGATATATTACTACCGACACCAATAACAACAAAAATATAAAGATAAAATAATCACCAATCAATTTGTGTCATTCATAAAAATATTATACAGGTATATAAATATATATAATAGCTATATAATAAAAACAAAAAATATTTGAAACAAATTTTTATATACAATATTTCAAATATATAATAAAAAAAGGATTATTATTATTATTTTGTTGTATTGAATGTTATGATATAATAATCATCATAAAGAAATCATAGGTATTTTAATGTATTTTATTTTCTAGAAAATTATTTGTTATTTTTTCAACAACAACTACAACAAAAATATCTATAAATAGTTGTAATAAAATTGATTTTATATAATATATTGTATTAATATTTAATAATATAGCGTATAATAATTTTTGTTTTAAATGATAATGTATATTTTTGTAAAATCACAATTATAAAAACAAAATCTATCTATAATTTTAATTGATTTACATTTACATTTAGCATAATAAAATTTTTGTATTTTTTCCTTAAAAAAACTAAATATAAAAATAACTATTAGTAAATAATTATTATATCTTATAATTTATATAATATTTTATGTCATGATTGTATAGTAAATTGTTAATATATGCAATAATGATAAATAGTTTATACATTTAAAAAAAATTGTGAATATCAAGTTTGTAACTTAAGTGTGAATTTTATTGACATTTTGTATTAGATACTCAAAAATATATATAAAAAAATAAATATATGAACAATATTTCCATTAGTAATACTGTAAGCAAAATAAGTAATGTAAATATATTTTTTATGGAGATATAAAAATCTATATCTATATTATATATATATATATATATATATTTGAATATATATTATACACTTTAAAAAATATATACAGTATATAATAATAAATCATGTTTAATGATTTGGTAAATAGTCTATTTTTTGTTGTTGGTGGGGGTAATAAACAGATAGGTTTATTCAATAAAATCTAAAAAAACAACAAATTTTATTTTTACAATTATGTAAAATTTTATAACATAATATACACAAAATAAAATATATGATATGATATAGTATACAATATATTTGATAACTTAATTTTTTTTAATATAAATTTTATAGAAATTAAACAATTTTCTAATAGTTTAGAAAAAATAAATAGTTTAATATTAATAATTATTTATTTTTCTGAATCATACCAGTGTTTAACTGTACTACAAATTAATATATATACAGTATATTATATATATGTTTTTTCTAGAAAATATTTTTTTGTGTATATAAATTATATATGAAATTTACAGACAATTAGTTGTGAATTTTAGAGAAAAAAACATAAAATTATAAAAAATATTAAATTTTTATACAACTATTTCCTAACAATTGTGTTTTAAAATTAATGTCTCTCTCTCTCTCTCTCTCTCTCTCTCTTTCTCTCTAAAGACTAAACACTTGAGACAAAACAATAAAATATTATATATTTTTCGTTTCAATTCTCAAAACACTTTACTTAATAATAATAATAACAGTTATATATAATATTATATATATATATATAGCAGTGATATATAGATATAAATGTCTGGATTTTGTAAAGTTATATATAGTTTTTCAAGTAGTTTTCAATTAAGACAATAACATCACATATATAATATAAATGTGTCTGAATTATGAAAGAGAGAGAGAGAGAGAGAGAGAGAGAGAGAGACTGAACTAAATTTAATGGCAAAATGTTAAACAGCATATAAATCATAATTTTTGTTTGACTTATATGAATGACAGTTCATAATAAAAATATTTCAAAAACGAAAAATAAATTCACAAATAATTATAATTCACTTTTACTGTAAAAGTTAATGTATTTACTATTTATTATAAATAATATGATACTACTATGAATATGATATAAAAACGCTTTTAATAAATAAAAATAATATAATCTATATATTTTTTTCTTTATTAATACACTTGTGTATTGACTGTATAACCCATAATATAATTTATAATAACTTATATGTTATCTAATTATATATAATTTTTATCTTATAAGATATAATATTTCAAACATTTTTTAAAGTAATATTTTTTAAATATATACATATAAGAATAGTATATATTGTAGATATATATAGTAGTTATATATATATATATATATATATATAATTTACAATCATTATTTATGAGCATCAACAATTTATATATATAGATTTTCAATAAATTTCATATTTACATATATATATAAAGTTATAAATATATTTTATTTATTTAATCAAAATATATCAATAAATATGACTTTTATATAGCGTTATAAAAAAATATAAATAAAAAAATTATATTTTATTTTTTACTATATTTTTTAAACAATAATCATAAATTTGTAAATCTAAATTTGTATGCCTTTCCTTTATTTAAAATAGTTTAGATTTTTTGCCAACAGTTTGTATCGTATATATAATATATTAATACTAATATATAATACTAATATATTAAATCTAAGTTCAATCTCTCTCTCTCTCTCTCTCTCTCTCTCTCTCTCTCTCTCTCTCTGATAAAAAGGGATTTTCTTTTATATACTTTTACTTTCATTCAAATATTTGATATATTGATATAATGTAATATGACTACTAACTAATCTTATGTCAAAAAATCACACACACATAGACACATATGTTATATCTTTATATATATATATATATATATAACTTATTATATACACTACATATTGAAGATATTAATTATTTTTCCCCGAAAAAAAAATAATTTACTAAAAATTTTTCAGTTATGTATTATACTTATATATTATAACAGTATACTAACTAATACTGTAGAAGCTCTATAAGTTATATAATATTAAAAATGATATTAAAAATAAAAATAATAACAATTTTTATTTATTATATAAAAATCAATATTTTGCTCTCTCTCTCTCTCTCTCTCTCTCTCTYTCTTTCTCTCTTTCTTTCTTTAAGTAAAACTCGATAAAATATATATATAAATAATAACAAACAAAATTTTGTGACAAAATGCACATCAGAAAAAACAGGTCAATAATAAAATTGAAATATATTACAATTTTTTTTTTTTTAAACTTCAATTTTATCAAAACTCATACATCAGTTTCTACAGTACTATTAATATTAGTTTCATTAGTTATACTTAAAGTATTAGAAAATGTGAAGTAATTTTCTAAATAATATTGTCGTCAAAAAAAATTTAATAATATATAATAAATAATATTTTTCTTTAAATTTTTATAAAAAAAAACTTTTCTATCATAAATATATTACAGTATAATATACTTGTTTTTTTGTTTAGTTTTTTTTTTGTTATCATCCTCTTGTGTCTAATAATAACCCAATTTATTTATATAACAAACAATATTATTGCATAAACATTAATAAATTGGGACATATATGTGACCATAAATGCTTTCAACACATAAGATTTGATTAAATCTCTCTCTCTCTCTCTCTCCTCTCATATTTATTATATAATTATTTCRCACACATATATATTTATGGGAATTGCTTGGATATACAGTATATAAATTATTTTTATTGTTGATGACACTGTATAGCATTGGATATATAATATATAAAAAAAAACTCTCTCTTTCTTTCTCTCTCTCTTTCTTTCTTAATACATAAAAATGTCAATTACACATACAATATACACATTATGAATAAAGTTAGTATACAATTTATTTATTGCTATCATATTGCTAGCATATGTAATGCTATAAAATAAAATAAAATAATTATTTAACACTAAACAACACCAAAACTATATACAATACTATATATAGATAATTGTATGTAAAAATAATATGGTCTCTCTCTCTCTCTCTCTCTYTCTCTCTCTCTCAAAAAAATGGTTATCTCAACAACAACGATAAAAAAACGCTAATTAATATTTGAATCGTTAAATCACAACAACTGTAATAATAATAATTGTAACTTTTCAGGCAAATCCTCCTATAGTTAGACATATATATATATATATATATATATATATATATATATATATATATATATATATATATATCTCATATACAGTATATTATATAATAATAATAAAAAAATATAGATTATATAATATTGTATATAATATTATAGTAGAGACCGTATGCTTGAGTTGTCTCCACTTAAAAAAAAAGTGGATCTAATTTTCCCTTTTCTTTAACAACAACAACAACAACAACGAAAAAGACAACGACAATGACTACTACAACAACAACTACTACTACGACTACTATGAGTGAACTCTTGAGGAAAGGGATCGTTGTCCTCTATGTTGAAGTACTGTACAATACAGTACATACCAGTGCTATAATATAGTAAATATTATACAACAGTACAACAATATCAATGCCAGTGTTAGACGAGATAGAGATTAGACGACAATAAACTTGAATGCATTATCAGACAACATATAGAGTATAGTATATATA